>NC_061828.1:25115993-25133493 GCF_019202785.1 Penaeus chinensis | reverse complement strand
CTGCCTTGGAAGAAACTGCAAAGAAATTAGAAGAGGAAAAGAAAGTGACATCCTTGGAAATTTCAAAATTAACGGAAGATCTAAGAAATGTGCAGCAGGAATGTGTGGATTTGAGAGAGAAACTAAGTTGCTCAGCAGAGGATCTTGTGCACAAGATAGAAGAATCACAGCTGGTTATTGACCTTCGGCAAAGCATCAAGAATTATGAAAATGAACTTGGAGAAAAAAAACAGGTGAGATTTTTCTTTCACTCATACTGCTCATTAGTCTTTGAGCTTACTTTGTTTAAGATCGTAAAGCAAGTATGCTATAGTTGCTGAGGCCTACTTTCCATTTGTAAAATTGTAAAACCAAATTCTGAACAGTTTCCATGAATTGCTCATATTTAACTCATTTGATACATTCAAAAGAATACAATATGTGTTATAGCACGCATAATCATTTACTCTTTGGTTCAAGTAGTGTCTGCTGGCAGAAGATACACAGCATTAACTACTATAGTGTGTGCAGCATTGAGAATTGCTACAAACTGGAGGAAAAGTGTACAAACAAAATTAGTTATAAAATGATAGAGCAGCCAGACAGAATTTATTAGAAATAAGCTTCAAAATATCTATATATGAAAGCCTTGTTGTAATATAATATAATCATTAGATTAAATCTTTTCCTCTCTATGATTTAATTTACAAGTCAGCAGAAATTTTAACTATATTATTTTAAATGAAAAGATGAACCTTTATTTAGGCACTAAAGATACAAGGACAGAGGCTGGCTGACATGAAGAAGACCATCCAGAGAGAGTTGCGGCTTTCAGCAGATACGACGGATTCAGCTGTTGATTCAAATTTAGAGATAAGACCACAAGCTGCATCTCCAACGATACCTGGTATGTGTTTTACGATTTTGTTTTGTTTTTCCCAATATTATCCTATCAGTGTTTGTAAACACATTATATGCAGTACATTGTTTCAAAAATTTGATTTTAACCCAGTGTCAGTGGGTGGCAAGACTATAATGCCATGACCACTAATAAAAGTTTATCTATTGTCTTTAAATGGCTCTGCAAGTGCTTAGTCAGCAAGGAGTCAGCTATTAGTCTTACCTATTTCATCTTTTCCATCATTTTTTGAAAGCTTCATTTCTATTATTTATAGTCTTTAATGTTATTAATATTTTAGTAACAATTTAATAACCATAATATCAATAAGAATGGTAACAATGTCAATATTAATAGTATTGGAAAGAAAAACACATTTTCCAGCCTATTCAAGAAATAGGAAAATCAGGATCAGTCACTAGGGCTAACTGAGAGACTCCTTACTGGCTGAGTACACATGGAGCCATAGGTATGTAACAAAACTATATATATATATATATATATATATATATATATATATATATATATGTATGACACACACACACACACACACACACACACACACACACACACACACACACACACACACACACACACACACACACACACACACACACACACAAACACTCACTCACTCACTCACTCACTCACTCACTCACTCACTCACTCACTCACTCACTCACTCACTCACTCACTCTCTCTCTCTCTCTCTCTCTCTCTCTCTCTCTCTCTCTCTCTCTCTCTCTCTCTCTTGTGTGTAGACAAACTTTGAGCCAAGGAAGTCAGAAACAATGTGAATATTTTTATTACATCAAATAAAAATCAGTTTGTATCTCTTGCAGGTCATATTGTTAACCTTTATATTCTAAACATTTTATAACTATTTACACATCATAAATAGTTTTACTATTCAGAATATAAACTCTTTTACTGTTTCATGTATTACATTGGCAAGTATTGCTTAGATGCAGTTGTCAAATCTATGAAAATTGTTGTATTTTCAGACACACCTGTTGCAGATAAAAGTCAGTCTTTGTTCATAAGTTTTATAATTTTAATAGTTGTAACATTTTGATATCATTTCCTCTTTTTGATTTCTTTCATGTTGTAGATATTTGTAAAATTATTTCAACCAATCACAGCCATTGTTACAGACTGACCTCTTCACTCACAGAATACTACATATTACACAAGTATTGCCAGGTTAAAACTGTCTCCCCCAGACTTGCATGGTGTACCAGTTGGAAATGTGGGGAACTGTACTTGTACTTTTTTTTTAGTTTATTATTAATGTATGGTTATGCTCTTTCAGCTATCCCTGTAAGTGGTATCCATTTAACAGGAGCCACTGCAAATGATGGTAGTGATGAAGATAATGGTGTAAACAAAACCTACTTGAAGCATGTCATCATCAAGTACCTAACGTCTAGGGAATATGAGGTAAGTGGACATTTTATTCACATGTAAAGATTGGATAGTGCCTTGTGTCCAGTGTGTCATTAATATATGTGGTCTAAGTGCATTAGTGTTCCAAAGCAACCTTCCCTCCCTGTGGCCCATTATTCCTAGCCATTTTCTTGTGTATCCAATAGACCAAATTCTCCTCTTTGTTCAGCAGATCATCCTTATCTTCACAGTAGTGCTATGATTTTTACCTTAGAGAATTAAAGTTTAATTAGCTATTCACCACCAACCAGGTTGCTACTTAGAATCTCAAATTTTGGTAATATTTGTTTTGAGAGTCCCATGAGAATAACCATTAATAAGGTTGTTTCGATAACATTTTGTAGGTAGTCGACTTTTTCGTAGATATTTCTTTTAGTTGTTCATTACCAGAAAGCCAGTATTATAATGTGATGCTCCCTGCAGGAGCATGGTATTTGGGATATGGATCAGTTCAGAGATATATCCCTTGTTACAGGAACTGTGTCTACAATCACAGACCAGTTTTAACCCATTGCCACCAGGAATATGTAATGTTCACTGAAGTAATGTTTTACTAAATGCATTTACACATAAATGGCTACACAAATGCAAAACTACCAGTTTTCTTTTTTTATTATTATTACACATTTTTTATTATTATTATTATAATTACTAATAATGATATAAAAAAAAAAAATAACTGAAGTATATTTCTAAAAATCAAGGAAAGGGGTGAAGAGGTGAGATAGCTAGGATTAGACATTGACTAAGCACTTATGGAACCATCTATGTGAAAACTAAACTGACAGTGGGCATGGCATGGCATTCCCCCCCCCCACCCCCACCCCCCACCCATGCAAAGTCTATGAGAATCGGCCGAATCAACAGTAGCACCAAACTCCAGACAGTTAGAGACATTGCAGCTGCCGGAGTGGGTTTCACTATCCTGCTCACACTGTCCTTAGGCTCACTTTCTTCTCCTGCTACTGTTGTTGCTCTGCACCTGCTTTCAGTGGCAGAGTCAAAATGTTTCACAGGGAACTGTAAATGTAAGAAGAGGGTGCCAACCACCAAAAGCGTTAGGCCATAAAGTCACAGGGTTTTGGGTGAGTGGTAGCTGTCATAGAGGGTTTATTTTCAACAATATTTTCCAAACATTTTGGAGCAAGCTGTAGCACTTATGTTAGTTAATGCTGTAAAACTGAATGATTAATTCCCAGTCCTGTTAAATATATATAATTTTGCACTGCTAATATGCAAAACTGGTTGTAATGTCTGTAATTGCCAGATGGGAAGATAAGTATGAGTCTGAATAATTAGTCCATTTACTATTTATTATTGGGTCATTGATCGGTATTATCCAGATACTGCCCAAAATACATCATTAAGCTTACTTGAGCAGCCAGTCTGACAGGTGTGTGGCTTGTAGGTTGGGCCCACTCGAACACTCATGTGCAGTGACGAGGCTCCATGCCTCCCCTTTGCAAAGTTATTTTCTCCTTTCTGGAATGTTTTTTTTTTTTTTTTTTCCAATTTCCAATGTCTACATTGGTCATTTGATTTGCTTTATCCAGATAATAATAGACTGTTTTCCTTGCACAGGCTACGTATCATCTCTCTAGGTAGAACATAACTCAGTGCAATAATTATAATATTATGGCAATTATTATAATATTTTCTTATTTGTGTCTTCTTTTTTATATTAAATTTCTGTAATACAACCTGCATTGCTGGTCATGTTAGGCGAATAGAATCCTGAGCTTGGAAATAGCATCCTCCCTAGAGCAAGTGCTCTTCCAGTCATGGCTCACAGATGGTACATTCCCCACTCATTAATTGATGGAAATAATGCAAAAGCCCTTCCTAAATGCCAGATAAGTCTTATCACCCTCAAAGCGCTTTGTGCACTCGTGACATGTCATTCCCTCACCTCAGCCAGAATGCTAACGACTGCAAGTTTGTGTCACCCTGGCCCAGAGCCAGGGTGGACACATCATCCAGATTGCAGGAGTTAATACCATTCTCAAATATTTATGGATTATATGCATCTAGTTTCAGGGTAAAGGGAATTAATAGAAAAGTGTTGGGAGTCAAAAGGGTTTAACATATGGTGAATGGCAAACAGAAGGGGAGAAAATTAATGGCATTGGATATGTATAAAATTAGAGATATCCATAGGTCATAGCACAGATGGTAGAGATTTAAAGACAACATGAAAAGTAAAGGAAGATTAAGCAAACTTTAATTCACAACAAAATTTATCATATCGTAAGATGTAGCAGTATTGTTGCCATTAGCAAAATCTGGCCAGATTGCAACCACTTCATTAAATTATAAAGGCACACAACTTTGGTCTTGTATTTAACCCCTTACTGATGGGTGAAGAAAACTTTTTAAAAACTCTACACTCTAGAGATAAATGGTAACACACCGACTTTGAGCCCATGAGTTCGGTACATTAAGCTGAACCACCAGCCCGTGGCATACAGTCGCACTCCACAGATCGAGCAGCGTGTAACCCGTCAGGAAGGGGCTAAATGAGAAAGAAATAATGAATAGTGAGAGATATATTATTATTTGTATTTGATGTCTAGATTCACAGATGTATTAACTTCTACTTTACAGGCAGTACATTTAACAAGAGCAGTGGCCACACTTTTGCATATGACCCCAGATGAAGAAACACTTCTGAGGGAAACTCTGGAGTGGAAGATGTCCTGGTTTGGATCAAAGCCAAATTTGGGGAAAGGTCAGAAGTCTTTGACAATTCCTCCATCAAACTGACACATAATGTGGTGGCTATAGCAGAACTTTACCCTAGGAATTTTTGTTATAATGATGCACTTTGGGAGGTTGACCAGATTACAACTTTTATTGACAATTGACACAAAAGATGTGGTTCTTGAAAAGTATTCAAGCTTATTTTTACTTATATGGCAGATATTACATTATTTACTTGTTTTTTATGAGACTACAATAATCCCATATATTTATTAATTAATACTTATCTAGAAATGTGTAGAGTGAATAGGAAAGTAAAAACAATACTTAAAGCCATAAAAGATCATTCTGCCAGGCTATTTTGGGCCTTCTAAAGAGTAGATATATTGATTAAGGGAAATTTGAGTTTTAAAACATTATATCTGTATTAGATGCAAGAATATTTATTGATGGCATGAACAGAACAGGAAATTTATTTTGTTTTAGTTAAAAGTTGAATGAAAAAAAATAATGGTTACAAAAAATATAAATTAATAAAGAAGTGAGGATTCTTCAGTCATATACAAGTAAATGGTGCAGTTGGATAAATGGTGTTCATACATCTATGGCCAATACCTTTTTTTCTGTTCCCTTCTTTGCCTTAATCTTTATTTTCCCCATCACCTATAAAGTTGATGCCTCACATGTGCAAATTAAGCTTTGTAAGATGTAATTGTTACTGAAATATATCAGTTTTGAATTATCAAAAAAATCAAGCACTGCAGCAGCTTCCGTCTGCAAGCTGCTGCATGTCAAGACATTACAAAACCAACAAAACACCCCACTATTCCAGAAAGATAGTACTTTTTAATGATGTCTTTTTTGTAAGATTTAGACAAGTAGTTTAGGAATTACATCAAGTATGATTTGGGTGAAAGTAGTTATTATGCCCATTCAGGGGGGCAAGGGCATTCATTTCACCACCTTCACTCAGCAGATCTGCTTTACAAGGCACATCATAAGACTAGCTGAACACCATATTGTTCTCAAGTGATAATTCTATATAATGTTGCCTTTTGTGTAAAATTTGGATTAGTAATAAAAGAGGTATGATATGAGGTCCACCACAGCAACCACCTACCATCACTACACCACCTCACTCAACAGTCAAACTAATGAAACCAACAAATAGAACACTGTTACAGAAGTATAGTATTTGAGAAAGAGACCTTTATAATCAATAAGATTTGGAGTTTGCAGGTATGGCAAGCACAGGTAGATGAGGCAGTTGTCATACCTAAATGAACTCCAGTGACTAGAGGTTAAAGAGCATAAAGCCCTTGCCAATTACAGAACTGCCATTGCAACATAAATTGCAGACAATGTGATAGATTTAGAAGAGAAAGTTTATTTTAGTCTCAGTGGCTGTGCATTTCAGACTGACTTGTGTACAGGAATAGAATAAATACTATTGAGTGTAATTTTTCAACTGCTTTGAGAAATATTTTTTTTAACAATATTAAGGTTGAACACTTACTTCACTGCACCCCCCCACCCCCAATACCTTGCTCTTTCTTGTCATGGGGGGGGGGGGGGGGGGGCTTAGGAGGCGGAGACTCAGGCCCAATGTAGGGAGGGGATCATTCCTGCCTTGGACCTCAGCCCACGCCTCAACAAATTTTGCATTGTCTTTTGTACTCACCCTTCCCTTTTCCTTCTCTTCATCCCCTTCTGTCCACTTCCTAATGCGTGAGAGCCATTCTGAAAGGAAATGCCAATTTTTTTCAAAGGCCTCCAGGAGCTATGGCCATGGTATTCCCTTGGTTGATCACCTAGCCCTTACCCCCTATGGGGACCCTGAGAGTAGATGGTTTCTTTTCCCTATTTATTTTAGGCTCAGTATGGCCAGTAATGAATTTTTTTTATCCTTTTTAGGGGCATTAACCCAATGGCGACGGGTCACGGCTATCGCCGTCATAACAATACGCATGATGTGCGGCGTGCGGCTGTCCGCAGCGGCGCCGCGCCAAAACGCCCCGAGGCAATGATTCGGCTTGATGGACCGATATCACGCGCTCGGAGTCGGCGCGCTGCCGCCGTTCGCCAGAGCGTAGAGTTTTTTTTAATTTGCTATACCCGGCGCCATTGGGTTAAGGCTTACCTCTTCATGAACTAACCTATCTAAATATGATTTCTCTGGTTTCCTGACCCCTGCCTTTCCTTTGACCATGGGTCCAACCACTGATACTAATATCCCCTCAATGTTTGTTGCCAGCTTTGTCCATTCCAGATCATCCATCCAGGTCATTACTCAACCTTCAGAATCCACTCCTTCCTTTTTCTCAACATCCTCCACTCTATCTGCTACTGCACAGTCTTCATTGTCTACCCCCTCCTCCCTTATTACTACTCTTCATCCCTATCGTCCTCCTCCCCTCAGTACTACCTCACTCCACACCACCCCATCATCCTCCCACCCTCATCCTTCTACTGCTTTGACCTCTGATGAGCTTTTGAGTACCCTTTTTGGCCCAGCCAAGTAGGACTGATACTTTGTGATTCCCCTTACAGCCCTTACTCTGACAATACCCTCCTCTTCCAACAAATATCTCCAAAAACAAGTAGGCAGTTTTCTTTTGTAGTCGGTCCAATCGTTCATGCCTTGTCACAGTTGCATCTGAGTCCCAAGCTTGTGCGCTGTCTACCCTGACTGTCCTCACTGGCAAACCTATTCCTGCTCAGCCTCACTCCTACCTTAGTACTTGTTTCGGAACTGTTTCCGTCTACAATAAGGACTGGTCAGACTCTGTAAATAACCTGCTTGCCTGCCTTGTCAATTACAAGCTTGAATCTGAGGTAGCAGTTCTCAGAGTCAAACTAGACCTTACTCTATGTGAGGCCAGACAGGAAGCACAAAAAAAATGAAAAAAAAACTCATTTCTCAGACCTCCCCACCCAACTCCCCTCCAGAAAATCTTGAAGACATCCAAAACTTCCTAAACATGACCCAAGAGAATGCTCCACTCCCTCATGCACCTTCCAATCCCTCTATTCCTATTTGTTCTACATTCAAAATATTTGCCGATATCCATCCTCCACCTTCTCAAGTTCCTACACCCCATCCTCTCCTTTCTATATGCACTACCATTCCCTCTTCCTTTCCCATTATCCTTACCACTCCCACTGGATGTTCACATGACTCTTTTATGTCACAATAATTTCCATCTCCGGATCCCTCCACACCTGACATTCTTCCTGAGACTTCCCCTGTTCCCTTATCTCATTCTCTTGTTTCTTCTCCTACTTCCACAACTACCATTACCCATATTACATGTTTATTGTTTCATAATGGCTATACTGCAGTTTTCCTTGTACAGTGTTACTGCTTCCACAGACACATAGATACTCTCCATTTGATCCAATTACTCTATAACCCTCAACCCTTTTAACATATCCCCATACTCCATTTGCTCTCCCCTCTTTACCCATGCTCTACAGCCTACAACACTTTATCCTAATCATTAAAATTTTTACCTTTTTGCCACAATACTTTATCATAATGCTGTATGACCTTTGATGTCTAGCACATTTATGTGTTTTAACGATTAACCATTCTGGGAATCCACAACATCACCTTATAAACCAAAAACCTTCCTTCCCCGGGACTTCCCCCCAAGCATCACCCCATTTTGAATATGCTGCAAATTACAAGGCAGAAAATTTAAATAGATAAAAAAAAACTTACTTCACAGTTGGTTATTGATAGCAAAGCTATACTCTGGTAATATATACCATAATTGATTTCATGTGAAAAGATATTAGGTGAGGTTCATTATCCTTTCTTGTTTTATCTGAATATCTTTTTTTTTCAAACATATCAATATAAGTAAGTGTAACACAGTATTATGATACCAGATGGAAAAAGGTGAAGTAATTTGTTCATTATCACCAGAATATTGATTAAATCATAATCCACTGCCCATTCACTTCAGGTATTGACATTGATACATCTTGCATTTCCCAAGTTCTGGGACTCAGAATATGTGCAGAAGTAGGGGAAATTGATTAGTGGATATGCTGGTAAACTGTGCCTCTATAAGCATATATTTTGTACATCTTCAAACTTTTCTTGTGTAAAATTGTAAAATATTATAGTTTATTTTGATATCACTTTCTTTTGGAAATATAAGGAATTTATTAAAATAACATCATATACAATAGTTTTTTGGCAATATCTAAAAAATAATGTAGATTTCAAATTTTTCATGTTTATTTTTATTACATTTTTGGTACCAAACAAGTATAGATGGAGAGTATTGGTTTGTCTTACCACCAAAGAAATATACTGCTGATATGTGCAAATCATCTTTTTTCTTTTTTCTTAATTTATTTTATTTCTTATTTTTGATTCCCTTATCCTCAGTATCCTCAGTTTTTATTAAAAACATCACATGTAAGTTCTTATGAGTAGTACAGAGCAACATAAATTTTAGAGAAGAGAAATTTGTTTCATCTAGAAATACATTCGACTGAACTTAATTTCATAAATATTACTCTTAAAATGTAGGTGGCTATGCATATGTAGAAATACTCTTGCTCTTTGTTTTACACTTGACTCAGCTTCCATGAAAATCTCTCCAGATATAGAATAACACACCCACCCTGCCTTACCAAAGATTTGGTTTTGTAACTTAAAAAAAAAAAATGGTAGTAATAGAGAAGAATATGTGAAAAGTAAAAAAAAGCCAATAGCATTTTAGCAAAGTGCATAGAATGCAACACATTTAGTATGCCATTTCTCCTGCCCTTTCTATTGGAATAGTGAAACAAAAAACAAAGTAGTGTGATAACCATAAAACATTATTTGTACTTAAGAATATTATCCCCCTTTTCGAATGGCAAAATTTCCTAATCTTGTACAGATCTATATGCATGGTTATGCATATGGCCTTGTAAAAATGACATTAACTCAGGTTTTTTTTTTTTAGAACTCATTTTAATTGTGTAGTGTCAAATCCCCTGAAATGTAATGTCAGTTAAAGCTGTCACAGTGGTGAGGGATGAGTATTGGTTAATCAGATATAGAAAACTGGCAGTTAAATTTCCCATTTTACTCTGTCACTTCGTTTTAGCAGAGTAAAATAAGAATATTTTAGGAGAGACGTTTTTCATTTATTTTCAACTTTGATAATCTGTTACTCATACTCTTTGTGCTGCTAGAAGAAAAATTTTTTTTTTTTTTTTTTTTTTTTTTGTGTGTGTGTGTGTGTGTGTGTGTGTGCAGAATCATCTTTTCTACAATTTCCCAATATGTGTTTCTCTTTGCATTGAGGTAGCCAAGTACATTGTTGGATAATAATGCTATAAGTGTTAAGTTGTAATTCATCATTGGCAAAAGTATCTAACTATATGGTAAAGTTTTGCCCAGAGAATAGATTTGATAGCTGAATATTTTATCAGCACAGCACAGAAATTTGTTATAGATTCTTATATTAAAGTACTTTATTTTTTTCTTGATTACCTGTTCATAGAAAAGAAACTTGTTACTAGCTTTAATGGCCTTCAATTACTAGTAGTGCTCAGATACAAAAAAAAACAACATCATCTATGAAGAGAAAGAAGTTTTCACATTTACATACACATAAATGTGTTCATATATATAGCATGGCTTTATATTTCACACTTTTCAGTCATACAATATGACTTGCAGCTAATATTATGTTAGCATTCTTGAGAATCTTTTTGCCATTTGCAGTTATACAATATAAAAGAATAGAAATTCTGTTCTAATCCATGTTATTCTATTATATTCCAAAATTCTTTCAAGTTGATTATTTACCCATTAGCTGCAGGTAAATGTACTGTCCACTGTAGTTTTTCATCATCATCATCTACACAGTCGAATCCACTAGTGCTCAGCCACTAGATAGTTAATTACTGTAGTAGGCCCTCTGTGACCTTATCTGATTTACCCATTCCTTGAATTTTCAGGAAAGTTTTTTCTAATGCTATTAACCCCTTGGATCTAATGCTATTAACCCCTTGGATCCAGGTGCTTTGCTGCCAGTACATGGCCCGAAATCCAGGCATTAGGCTCACTTTTACAGATGTGTGGCACTCATGTTTTCCTTGCACAAACTCCATATCATCTCTCTAGGTAGTCCATAACTCATTGCAATATTCATAACAATAAGTACTATTTTGTTATTTGTGTCTTCTTCTTCATCTAATATTCAATTTTCTGCCCATCACAGCGGGCAGGAATAGGATCCTGAGCATGGAAATAGCATCCGCCCTGGCTCGCTTGTTTATCAATGGAAATAATACACAGAGTTTAATAACCTTCCAAGAGCTTTGTGCACTCATGGCAAGTCATTCCCATCACCCTGGCCTTCAGCCAAAATTCTCAAGACAGCAAATTCCCTTCACCTTGGCCCTCAAGCCAAATTTTTCATGATGAAGATTAACCTCTATGATCAACCAGATTTGTTTATACTGTTATCATTATGTTGATACTATGATTATTAGAATGTTATTAAAATACTAATAACCATAAAAGATGAAAAAAAGATTTTTTCCAAAAATAAAAGAAAGGACAAGTAATTGACTCCTTGGTAACTAAGTACTTGTGGAGCCAGCTATGTATTAACATAATAAACCAAAATCACAATGGACATCGCATGTATGTCATTCCATCCCAGCAACTTGGGTTAATACACCATTCACTTTTCTAGTCAAAATGTCTTTATTTTTTCCAGAACTTTGTTTTACAAATGTCAAAATATAAAAAATGATACTTTAGCTATTGTAACATATCAGACTTATATTTATTAATCTGACCCTGTATATATTGAAAATAATTTTGTTGTCAGATATATGTATTGCAATAAAGGCATTATTAACATAGGTAAACAAGATTTGTAGATCTTGTACAACATATAAATTTCTAAACACACTTTCTGATATGATTAGTTTTTTTTTCTTTTGTTTTCTTTTCTTTTTTATTGTTTAAAATGCTAATATATCAGTCAGTCCTTTGTGAAATATATCAGAATGTCTGAAAGTGAAATTACTATATATCATTAAGTATGGAATTTTTGTTTTTGTTATTGTCTTGATTTATGTAATGCAAGGGACAGTTTAGCAGATGTAATTATGAAGAGATGTTGAATGTGGAGTAATTAATTATGTAGGGAACATGGTATGGCTGAGGCTTGTTTATTTTGCCAATACAAAAACTATGTAAATAGATTTGTTTAATATATTACAGAATTTGTGATGTTTTTCCTTACTTCCCCTAATTATTTTTGTCTTTTAGCCAGCTATAACAAAACATTACAAGACAAGTGGCAAATGTATGAACATATATATTTGAAATATTAATAGACCTAGTTTGTAAGGCATTCATTGTTGGGAGGGCAAGTGGATTGGTATAAAAAGCAAGAGCCAATAAAAGTTGTTTTTAGTATTAGTAATTTCCTTTATCCAGTGGTAGACCATCCAGAACAAATGAAAGACACTTCAAATTGTATTATGCTACCACATCACTTCTAGTTCCAACAGAGAGTTAATGCTGGCACCTTTATTTGTAATTGCTTAAGTGTGAAATTTTGTGTTTTATCTTTTTTGCAAGTGCAGCCCATACACAAGTGACATAAGTAGGATTATCTCTAGTTAATCATCTGACAGTGTTATTAACATAAAAGATGCAATATGATGACCATTTTACCTCTATAATAGTTGTGATGCATATGCAAAATGTCATCTCTAGTATTTTAATCTCTGTAGTAATGCATGGAACACTAGTTATACTGGTTAGCATATACATTTCTTGCAAACAAAGAGTTCTACCTCTATGTACCGCAGATACATTGTTAGAGACAGTAGTGTAGCTCTGGTCCTTGGCTCCCAAGGTACATCTGTTAGGCAGTGGGTCAAGGGAGCTCTAGACTTTTCTGTGGGGATTTGAAAGGGATTCTTGCTAGCTACCTAACTAAGGGAATCCAGAGAACATAATCATACAGTTACTAGTTACACACATGGGGATTATGTGTTATTTTCCAGCATGCAAGTACAGTATTGATAGTACTCCTTCTTCAGTGCCTCAGGAGCAAAGCTATTAGGCTAACCTTATTGGAATTACAAACTGTACACTAATAATATTTAAAAAGTACTATTGCAGGATGCTTACCTGATATCTACTGTCAAAAGACGTACTTATATCAAAAGACTGGAAGAGGTTTTACAGCTACTGTCTAACCAAGCTAATAAAGTGTGGTGTCATAAGAATCTGTTATCTGTGTTGTGTAATTTAATAGTCTGCATTACAACTTATCTCTCACATTACTTGAGCCTTTGACCATTTCCTTCTTAGGATCAAAAGAAAGAAAAATATTATTTTCATCAAGGAATACCCATTTTAATTGAGACTGTCCTTTTGAAAGTCTGTTCATGTCACTGTTCTCTTGGATAATTTGGCAAAATCAGCCTTATAATGCACAGACTCTGTTTAAACAATACAGCAACACCCAATTATGGTACTTCAGAAATATTTTGAATGATCTCATATTAAACAGAAGTTGAACTTGTGCTGTAGTTTGGTACTCACGTTATTAAAGTGTGCAATCTGTTCAGTATGGGTACTGAGGGCCATTTACAACCGAAGGAAATCTTCCTCCGGAAACTGTAGTTAACAAGCACTCTAAATTCCAGTTAACTAATAGCTTTTTGAGTTAGACGTGTCTCTATATTACGATACACGTTGAGTCATGTAGTCAATTCTTCCTTTTTCTTTTCTTTTTTTCATTCAGTCAATCAACAGGGGCTGACGCCAATGGGGGCACACGGCCCCATCCTCCAAATGTACTGCAATAGGTAGCACCACTTCCATATAGCCTTTTAAACCCCAAAATAAAAACTTTTTCTCTGGAGTTTGCTGATGGTTGTTTATCGTACAGAACAGTTCATTATCATGACTTAGAAAGGGGAATTTTTGTTTTACTCCTGGAAATTATAACAACATCAAGTAAATTAAACAAATAATAATTTAACTCTTTAAGAATCAGGTGGTTATGGATAACTAGTATGGTTAAGGACCATGATTGTGCCTAACTGGATTCTGTTTTCTCATCTCTCAGCATGCAAGGAGGCCAAATGTACTGCCAAAATGATGCACGTGATAACACTGACTAATGACAAACAAGAAATTTTATAATACACTATATGCAATTTTGTCATATATTATGTACTGGTATTACCAGATAACCTGAATGGCCCATTATTAAAATTAAGTAATACTACCACTAATAATGGTAATGATTATGAAAATAAGAATGATGATAATTGTGATAACAATGATGATTATAATAAAAATAGTGATCAGGATAACTGTAATATTTTTTAATAGTAATAGTAATAATAGTAATAATAATAATAGTAATAATAATGATAGTAATAAAGATAATAGTAATAATAATTATGGTAATAAAATATATAAAATATATATAATGATAATTATAGTAATAACAATGATAATAAGAATAAGAATACTAGTAATGATAACAATCATCGTAATGATAATGGTAATAATAATAATGATAGTAATAATAATAAAAATAATAATTATTATTATCATTATTGTCAGTATTACTATTATTATTATTATTATTATTATTATTATTATTATTATTATTATTATTACTACTACTACTTTTATATTAACATTATAGCAACAATAATAGTGATGATGATAACATCAACAACAACAACAACAACAACAACAACAACAACAACAACAACAACAACAACAACAACAACAACAACAACAACAACAACAACAACAACAACAACAACAACAACAATAATATTCAGGCAAAACAGGATGGTTAGTGTTGATCAAAAGAAGGTATGCAAGGAACCGAATGGAGGTGGAAATAGTTTAAATGATGAGCCAGATGCTGAAGAAAGTAGGAGATTTTGGGGTGATATTTGGAGTGTTGAGAAAGAACATAATAGAGATTCTGGATGGTTAAAGGATCTAAAGAATGAGAGTAACAGTAAACACCTTCAGGAAAAAATGAAGATTAGTATTGAAAATGTAAAGAAACGGATGGCATCCAAGGATATTGGATTAAAAACCTCAATAACCTTCATATGAGAATTGCTTGCCTGCTGATTAAGAACTTGGAGGGTGAAGATGATTTACCTACATGGATAACATAGGGTCGTACAGTATTATGCCTAAAGGAACCTGCGAAAGGTTCCTCAGCTGTGGAAGACAGGAATGATTGCAGAAGAGATGTACACCTCTTTAGAAAGAGAAAACCTCCTGGCAGAAGAACAAAAAGGATGTAGACCTAGTAGTCAGGGCACAATAGATCAATTGTTAATTGACAAGATTGTATTGAGAGACAGTAGGAAAAGACATTCTAATCTGGCTATGGCACGGATAGATCATATGTCCCCCATAGTTGGATTAGGGAGTGGAAATATTTGGAATTGCAGACAATGTGAGAAACTTTCTGCAAAGAAGTATGGGCCAATGGAAGCTTTCGTTAACAGCAAATGGAGAAGAAATTGGTGATGTTGATGTTAAGAGGGGAATATTTCAGGATGACAGTTTATTGCTTTTGCTGTCTGTATTGAGTATGATTCTACTGTCGTTAGTTCTCAGGAAGGTCAATGTATATTATGAATGGAGAAAGAAAGAGTACAATTTAAATCATCTTCTAATCATGGATGATCTAAAGCTGTATGGTTCACATCTTCAGTACAGATATTGGGATGGAGTTTAGTCTTAGAAAGTGTGCTAAAGAAAAATGGACAGAGAAAAGGATGTATGGACAGTTCATCAGGGAAATGCCAAAGGAGGTAGATAAGGACAAAACCTGGAATTGGTTAACCAGAAGTGATTTAAAAGTTGAAACAGAGGTGTTGTTATGTGCTGCACAGGAACAAGCAATCAGGACAAATTATGTAAAACATCACATTGATAAGAGTATTGACAATCCCCTTTGTAGGATGTGTGGAAAGAGAGGAGAAAGTGTACAACACATAATAAGTGAATGTGAGAAATTAGCTCAGAAAGAGTACAAGAGATGCCATGATAATGTAGCAAAGAAAATTCATTGGGAACTGTGTAAGAAAAATGCATTAAAATATAACCCAGATGGAGTGGCAGAGAATGAATGTGTTAAATTGTTGTGGGACATAAATATACTATGTGATAGAGGCAAGGAGGTCAGATATTGTTATAACTGATAAGAAGGGAAAAAAACTATAATTGTGGATATTGCAGTGCCTGCCCATGGAAGAGTACATGAAAAGGAAAGAGAAAAGTTGGAGAAATACTAGGACTTGCGAAGGGAAATTGGAAGACTATGGCAAGGGAGAAAGTGCAGGTTGTTCCTGTGGTTGTAGGTGCCCTTGGAAGTGTGACAAAAGAAGGTGTTGGTGATGTAAGAGAGAGATTTCCTGTTAGCCCTTGGTAATTTGTTATGGCCTACCTAACAGAAGTAATGACGGCAATTCCAACAGCCAGAGCATTTTCATAACAATAATGATGATAATGACAATGTCGATGATGGTGATGGTAATAATAGTAATAATAATGATAATAATAATATTAGAATAATAATAATAATAATAATAATAATAATAATAATAATAATATATAGGTAGACAGAAGGCGGGGATTATAAATTACTCGTTTTCTTGCTTTCCTGATTTATAATTGATGATTGCATAATAATTCTACTTTAATGAGTGGCCTTATGGTCTCACCACATACTAATCAGTGACCTTGTGATCTCATAATAATCTTATAAAGTCACACTGGAAAGCGGACATGGATTGCATTATGATGTAATTATTGCTAAAAGACATTTCATCCCTCTAAGCCACCCCCCCAAATATTACTATTGATAATGATAATGATAACAATAACTATAACGATAATGATAATGGTAACAATAACATGATAATGATGATGACGATGATGATGATGATGATGATGATGATGATGATGATGATGATGATGATGATGATGATGATGATGATGATGATGATGATGATGATGATGATGATGATGATGATGATGATAATAATAATGATAATAGTAATAATGATAATGATGATACTTAAAATGATAATGATAATGTTGATAATAATCATAATGACAGTAATGATGATTATACACAGTAATAATGGCAATAATCATATATAGTAATAATAATATTATTGTAACAGAAATAAAAATAGTATTAAGAATAATAAGGCCTTATTTCCCTCGACAACAACTGTCGTGAGGCACGTTTAGGTGTCGCTGGTCTTCACTTTGGACATTCAAACAAAATACCTCATACTATTGCTTTTTTGAAAAATAACCATACTGGTACCTGGTGGTTATTTTGTGTGTTTTGTGAAGAATGCCAAAAAAGTAACATTTGACTTTGTGTGTATGTGTGTGAAAGGATGAAATTGCCGTCCAAGTCATAGTAT
>NC_061828.1:25085993-25113493 GCF_019202785.1 Penaeus chinensis | reverse complement strand
AACGAGCTCGTTGTCTTGTTCGAGGCATCTGACTAATTTTTGTCTTAGGCTTGTGTTCCTGGGAGCCTGGATGACCTTTGACAGAAATTGTGTTGCCGTTAGATCGATTCGTGAGTCCAGGGGGAGAAGGTTTGCCTCCATCAGGAGGTTGAGGACCTTCGTCCACCTCGGGGCACCCAGAATGATCCTGGCAGATTCATTTTGGACTGTTTCTAATTTGTCTGTGTGCTTTTTCTTTGCAGCAATTAGAGCGACTGAGGCATAGTCCACAATGGGCCGGACAGCATGTACATAGAATGATCTTAGTACTTTGTGTCTGGCCCCTATGCGTCTCCCAGTCATTGCTCTCATGACAGACAGTCTTGCTTTGGTTCGGTCAACCAGGTACTGGACCTCCTTATGGAAGGAGAGGGTCCGGTCTATCCTTACCCCAAGGTATAGGTAGTCCTTGACCCATTCTAATTCCACTCCCTGGATTTTCAGTCTTGTGCCTCGAACTCTCTGTCTCAAAGCCATGGCTTTGGATTTGGCAGCAGAGATCTTTAGTCCCGTCCTACAACACTCCTCTGACACGAGGTCCAGACAACGCTGGGCTTTATTCTGGCTGCGTGGTCCAGTGGAGGTGATAGCGAGATCGTCTGCATACGAGATGATCTGGCACCCCACTGGGAGGTTTATGTTGAGGATGCAGGACATTAAAGTGTTGAATAGGGCTGGACTGAGAACCCCACCCTGTGGCGTTCCATTTTCGAGCGGCATGTGCTGCGATAGGTGACCCTGGAATTTGAC
The DNA here is from genome assembly GCF_019202785.1 of Penaeus chinensis. Classification (NCBI taxonomy): domain Eukaryota; kingdom Metazoa; phylum Arthropoda; class Malacostraca; order Decapoda; family Penaeidae; genus Penaeus; species Penaeus chinensis. The sequence goes on along the minus strand of NC_061828.1, from coordinate 25,112,704 downwards.
ATTGGCAGTCCTGTTCCTGAAGTAGTCACCTATCCAAGCCAAGAGCTTTCCTCTGATTCCCTTCTGGATCAGGCTTTCCTGAATGGCAAGCGGACTTGCCAGTTCAAAAGCCTTCTCCAGGTCAAGGAATACCACCACAGCTGGGCCCTTGCTGATTGTGCTTAAGAGCGTGGCTAAGCTGTGTGCTGTGCCCATGCCCCTTGTGAACCCGTGAAGGTGTTCGTGCGGGGGTCCCGTTTTCCATTGAAGCCGGTTTAGTACCATCCTCTCAGCCGTCTTGGCCAGGCAGCTGAGCAGAGAGATGGGGCGGTACTTCCCCGGCTCCTTTGGTTTTGGGACGGGAACTATGGTAGCCCTCTTCCAACTCTGGGGTAGAGTGGAAGTTTCCCAGGACTTGTTGATGAGTTGCAAGAGTGCACGCTCACCTGCTAGTCCTAGGTGGGAGATAATGGGGTACGAGATCCCATCAGAGCCCGGGGCTGTGTTGGAACTGGTTTTATAGGCTTTCCTTAGTTCCCTCAGAGAAATGATAACGTCTGAGTTATCGGGTTCGGCTGCCCTTTCTCTGATCTGAGCGTGTCTGTCTGGCTGTAGACGCTCTTGTCTTGCCCTCAGCTCGGCTGGCAGACTGTTGCTGCTCGTTCTCGCAGAGAACTCGTGCGCCAGTCTGTTAGCCTCTGCTTGGGGGTCGTGATGGGTGCACCTCGGGGCTGAGCGGCTGGTAGCTCGCTTGACCCGTTGCCACAGCTCTGAAAGGGTGGTTTGGTGGTCGAAGGACTCACACCATTCCAGCCACTTTTCCTGCCTGACTCTGTTGGCAGTTTCCTTGGCATCCGTGACAGCTTCCCTTAGGAGGGATAGGTTGTCAGGGGTTCTTTGCCTTCGGAATAGTTTTCGGCACATGTTCACCCTGTGGTTGACCTCCCTGATCTCGTCATTGAAGTACCAGGCGTCTTTGTGACTTCTGGACCTAGGCCGAGTTTTGGGTATGGTCTGTGAGGCTGCTTCATTAATGGCGTTTAGCAGGCTGGCTTCGAGCACTTCCACATTTTCGCTTTGTGGGGGATTGTTGCATCTCAGACAGAGGGCCAAGGCGTTTTGAAACGCCTGCCAGTTGGCCTTGTCTGTTTTCCATCTTGGATTTGGTCTTAGGATTTCGGCTGGGCCAGCATCCATGAGGGTAGTTATAGTGCCGTAATGGTCACTTGTGACGGTCTCATCGACACACCAGCCAATCCTCCCCACCAGAGTCGCAGTGGCCAGGGTGAGGTCTAGGACCCCTCCTCTGACATGCGTTGGCTCTTGGGTGTTGAGGAGAGCGATCTCAGGGAATGTCTCTAGCACGTCAGCTATGTGATAGCCGGCCGCATCCGGTGCCCGGCAGGGAGCCAGGATGGGGTGGTGTGCATTGAAGTCTCCCCCTATGATCACTCGGTCGTGTGCAGCAGAAGCACAGACCTGGCTGATGTCTAAGCTTTTACAGCGTGGCCGGCTGTACACATTGTACAGTTTGAGGGGCCCCCCGGCCAGGTGAACCTCGACGGCAAGGGATTCAACATCGTCTCCACAGTGCGATGCATCGGCTATTGCGGAGCAGGGGATTGTTGCTCTCACAAGGGTGATCAAGCCTCTCTTGCCAGGTGTTTGTGGCAGTGTGAAGGCATGGTACCCTGAGAAGCGAACAGTGTCCACTGTTAATGTCTCCTGGAGCATGACAATGTCAATGTTCCTTGATCGCACTACTGCTTGGAGAAAAGCGTTCTTTGCAGAGAAGCTATTGATGTTCCACTGTAGGATGCTTAGATGGTGTGTCATGATGTTACTCAGTGATAGTTACATCAGAGACATCGTCGGAGTCTGACAACTCCATTGCGAGGTCCTCGCTGGTTGAGGGCTCCTCGTCTGTTGTCAGGCTATCCTTGGGTCCACTGGGGGGTGGAGAGCCTTTGGTAGCTCTGACTTTGGTTGGTTCGGCTTTTCTCTCAGGCTTTTTCTTGGCTGGCCTTGCTGGCCTTGCCTGGGCAAGGTCAGCGTGATCTGGCTCTGGCTGCACAGATTCAGCCTGTTTTGGCTCTGCCTGTGAAGGCATGGCCTGGTTTGGAGTGGGGAGGGGAGTCTCGTCCTGGGGTGAGGGTGAGGCTGGTTTTGCTCTAGCCAGCTTTCTTCCCTTCAGGGCTGCGACAGTCTGGGTCATTGCCGTCATGGCGACCGAAACTGCCTTCTCGGCCTCCTCACTCGACCTCCCCAGGGCTGTTGCTACTGCTGTGACAACAGCAGTTAACAGGAGAGTCATATCGTCCTCGTCAAAGAGGAGATGATCATCTGTTGGGGAGGTTTTTGTGGTGCTCTTAGAAACTTTTTTCTTTAGTTTCTTTTTCTGCACCTTTGGCATTGTCGGAAACTCCTTTTTGTTGGAGACATCCGGTGTCGGCTGGGGGGCGGCTTCCTTCCTCTTAGGAGGTCGGGGGGCCTTTTCGCTTTTGTTCCTTCCCCAGACATGGGTGCCCGGTGGGGCAGGAACAAAGTCTGATCGGTTTTGAGCAACCTCTTGTCGCCTGAGGGCCGCCTTTTTCCTGACAGAGCAAGTCAGGCTCCAGGCATGATGCTTCTTGGCACAGTTGGGACATTTGGCTGTTGTGTCCCTCTTTTCCTCTTTGTATGCCTTGAGGCATACCTCTGTGTTGTGTGCCTTGCTACAGACACCACATTTAGGCTTGGCTGTACAGTTAGCCTTGTGGTGACCGTATTTCTGGCACTTGAAACACCGAAGTGGTTCTGGCACATACGTTCGAAGGTTGTAGGTGCCCCAGTTACCCAGATCAAGGGTAGTGGTTGGGGCACCTTTCATGGTCACCAGGACTTGCCTGGTTGGGGTCTTCCCCTTCGACATTCGGGAAGCCTGCACGACCTGTGGGTGTGAAGCGATCAGCTCCACATCGTACGAGACTGAGAAGCCAAGTAGCACCATCTTGGTTCTCTTTTCCTCGGGACTTAGTGGGGAAAGACTCACTTTTCTCCCATCAGTTAGCTCCTTCGTTTCCCGGAGGAAATTTAAGGTAGCTTGATCTTTGGGCATTATGATCATGCCCTGATCTCGGGCGACCCGGATCGACAACCGGATTTTCCGTTGCAACTCCAATGCCCTGACCAATTGGTAGGCATTGTCGAAGCCTTCGGGTTTAGCTGGCACTTTGAACTGGGTGAAGCGTTTAGGGGGTCCCGACTCTTCATCAGAGTCGGTATCCGGCCTCGGACGCTTCGGCCCGCCCTTTCGGCTTTCGGGCTTGTTTGAGGAGGCAGGAGCTGATGCGGCTGGTTCAGCCTGCTCTCCCCTCTCAGTCGGGGAGGCCGTCTGTGAACTCAGGGGCCTCCCTGGCTTAGCTGCTGGCCTGGAGAGGCCAGCTCGCGAGTCAAGATCTTTGACTATTCGGTGGACAGACCCATTGGCTTCGGTCTTGTCCACCTTAGCAGCAGGGGTGACAGTGTCATCCTGTGCTTGGGGCTTTCTTTTGCCACCGGAAGGCGCATATGCCTTCATGGTGACTACCGTGGTCTGGGCCTTGCGCGGTTCGTCAACTGTAAGTTCAGTCTGTGGGGGGTGTTTGATTGTTTTTTCCATGAATTGGTAAGTGCTTCATCCTCTCACGCCCCCACCCACCACGGAGTCCAACAAGGGGAAGCTGAGTGTCAGAACCAGTGTCTAACAGCAACAGGAGTGATGAGAGGATATACGCAGCCAATAGCCATTGTGACGGCACTCACGGACCATTGTGAGTGCCAATGGCGGCATGACTGCTTGACCCTAGCCTCCCGGGGGAGACCAGCCGATTGACCGTGACCGGGCCGGGATCAGGCCGCCTGTCTTGCTGGAATAGAGGACCAATTAGGCGTGTTGCTAGCCGCAGGGCGTACTCGTTCACGGCATCGCTCAACCTCCAGGACTCCCGTCTCCACAGCGCACAAGGCTGCCACGCACGGCAATCGCGTGGGTAGGTGTAAACCCCTGGGGAGAGACCAGAGGGGATGCCCTTCCACCTACGAGACATCATTGTTTGGAGCCCTTTTGCTCAGCCCTCTGAGGCAGCCACCCAAAGGTTGCTTCACCGCAGTGAGGGAAGAGGAGTCTTGCACTTTTACCAGGCAGTTCCTTTCATCCCTCTGAAGCAACCACCCAAAGGTTGTTTCACCTCAGTGAGGAAGGAAAGGACCTGTGTCTTTTCAAAGTAGTTCCCCCTTCCCTCTAAAACAGCCACCCAAAGGCTGTTTCACCTCAGTGAGGGAAGGGAGGTTTTGCGTTCTTGTCAGGCACTTCCTTTCGTTCCCCTGAAGCAACCACCCAAAGGTTGTTTCACCTCAGTGAGGAAGGAAAGGACCTGTGTCTTTTCGAAGTAGTTCACCCTTCCCTCTAAAACAGCCACCCAAAGGCTGTTTCACCTCAGTGAGGGAAGGGAGGTTTTGCGTTCTTGCCAGGCAGTTCCTTACATTCCTCTGAAGCAACCACCCAAAGGTTGTTTCACCTCAGTGAGGAAGGAAAGGACCTGTGTCTTTTCAAAGTGTTTCCCCCTTCCCTCTGCAGCAGCCATCCAAAGGCTGTTTCACCTCAGTGAGGGAAGGGGGGTTTTGTCCTTTTTGTCAGCTGGTTCCTTTCATCCCTCTGAAGCAACCATCCAAAGGTTGTTTCACCTCAGTGAGGGGGGGGGCGGTACTCGAAAACCATTCCGGACGTCTAGACGGGAGCGGTCGCCTGTGTGAAGGGCAGGGCCACAAACCGACCGAGAAGCGGGGCGGCACGGGGAATGGTTACCCCGGCGGCCCCCGGCCGGCTGCGTGGCGCGAGCCCGCGACCTTTGCCGTGCCCGCGATCCACAGGGAAACGAACCCATATAGCCTGAGTTGGCGACCCTAGATTATGCAAGCAACAGGTCCCCTACCGGTCTCACGGTGTAAGTGTCGGTTGGACACATGGTCCTGCCAACTGTACCCCATGATCTGGCGTATGGACTTGTTACAAAAGGCATCAAGACGAGACTCCAAAGCACTTGGTAACACCCAGGGTTTTGCTTTAATATAGCAAAATTTACAGTATCGAAGCCTTGAAGACAAGTAGCTTGGTCCTTCTTGCATAGGTACCAAGACCTCCAAATGCTCTTGTTGTTCGAGTTCATAGTTCATGCCGCCAGTCTACTGACTTCTTGGTCTGACAGCCCAGAGACATGGACTACTCTACTAAGGTATGTTAAGTTCTCTGAGACTTCAACATCCTCACCATAAGCATGTATTGACTGAACAGGTCCTCCTAACAGGTCCCCAAAATCCTGGATCTTGGTCTTAGTCCTGAAGACCTTGGGGCTTCGCCTTCGTCGAGGTGACCTTGATATTGCCCAGTGTTGTTCCACATTAACTTTGGATAGTAGCTCTGGCCATTATCAAGTCTATGCAAGTGTTGAAAAGTGTCAGTGCAACACAGACTCACTCCTGAGTTAACAGGGAAGAAGCTCGACAGACCCCCACCACACTTAACAGCACTTTTAGTACTAGTATATAGGTTTATTATGAAACCAATAATTGTTGGAATTCCCCAAAGCCTTAGGATCTCCGAGTCAAACGCCTTCTTGAAGTCAATGTAGACTGCAAGCAACCCACGGCCAAACTCAAAACGGCATGATCTTAGATGATCTGTCCCTTCAATGAGCGGGCTGCAGTCATCTGTGAGGAGGGATTGGAATTCAGTTTTCTCAGGGCTTGGTAGGCAGAAAATGGCCTTCAACCTCCTCAGCAACATTCCTGATGAACTGTTCCTTGTCCCTTCTCAGCAATGTCTGTGGTGTGATAATTTGCCGGATATGTTTGTAGGTTAAAATGAAACCAGGGATCACTTATCAAGGCTATATTAAAGTACACCGAGGAGTACTGCGGTGTATGATCGTACAGTCAGCTCACGGGCGACGTTCTGCCCGAGGCGTGTTGTTATTGGAACATGCCACGAGCAAACAAGTTGTTACATGAATGGAGGCAGATACTTGCATGGTTAATATAGTATAAAGGGTGACAATCAATGGTGTACCTGTCATGGTATAATATACACACTAATATGTCACATATCTACACCTCTCTCCCCCTCACGCTCGTAGCTCTGTCTCGAGCTGACTGTTTTTTTCATCAGTCACTTGGATCGACGTGGGGTCGCTGGGGGGTCAATTAGGAGGACTATTTTCTCGTCTAAGCAAGGGGTTACAGGGATGTGGGGGAGGGGAGCAACACTAGGGGTAGGCACTGGTCGTAGGAGTCGTCGATTATGCCACCAAACTCGTCCACTAGGTAGTCGCACCTCATAATCCCTTGATCTGCCGCAGAATATACTTGTGCCAACCTTGTCCGAACGAAGTGAGTTCGGGTCCTGGATCCGTACCGTCTGTCCTACACATAACTTGGGCAGGTTGCGGGCGTGCTTGTCGTACTGACGTTTAATCTGCTGGGCACGGTCGGCAGTTTGGCGATCGTAGTTTTCTGACCTCTCTTTCTATTCCTGCCAGGACTCCGGACTCATGATAAGGTAATTTGGTGACTTGACGGCCACTTCGGCGTGTCCGTTCGACTGGGGGTAATGTGGTGAAGATTCCACATGGCGGATGCCCCATCGTTTCATGAAGTCTTGGAATTCAGAGCTAGTGAACTGGGGTCCTCCATCAGTCCTCAAGCGGAGGGGAACACCAACGTCCCTGAAGTAACAGCAGAACATGCGTGTGGTGCGTGATGCTGTAGATGAGGCACCACAGGGAAGGATGATGGGCCAGCCAGAGAGTCGATCCGCAATTACCAGGAAAGACTTCCCAGCAACTGTGAAGAAGTCGGCAGACAGACTCAAAAGGCCTTGTGGGGTTATTGTTTTGCATGGTCGCTTGCCTTTTTGTTGGGTTGCATAACTGTGCTGGTGATGTCAGCGTCGATCCCAGGCCAAAATACGTTCTGACGTGCCCTGCATTTCGTCGCTTCCACCCCACGGTGACTGTCGTGTAGGCGAGCCAGTGGGCGGTCGGTATCATAATTCTTTGGCCATACAAGACCAGTTCCCCTTCGGCAAAGACTGTCTCGAAGCTTCGAGTAAGGGAGTAAAGAATTGTGTAGGTCGTAACGGTTACAGGGGAACCCAGTGCAGTGAGCCTGCAGTACATAGGGTCTGCACTTTCTGCTTCTCGTAACTCTTGCAGGTTTCTATCGGCGTCTTGATTCTTGGAGTTGGTGACGGTACTGATAGCATTACAGGTCACTATACTCCTCAAGTGGGTGTCGGTGTCATTGCATAGCTTCTCATCTTCTGGTGTGGGCTGGTTGGCTGGAGCTTTGGACAAGGCATCGGGGATGAAGAGCTGCTTTCCAGCACGCCTCACAGCCATAAATTGATAGGGTGAGATGAGACCTTCAAGGCGTTGGAGGTGGGGATTCTCTACTGTGCCCAACGTGTACTTGTTGAGGATTGGTATCAGCGGCCTATGGTCGGTCATCAGTGTGAAGTTCCGAAATCCAATCAAGTATGGTTTACACTTTGATGTGCCTAGACGGCGGCGAGCAACTCTAATTCATTGGTGGCATAACGAGTCTCAGCGTCGGTAAGGAAGCGGGAGCCACAAAGAACAAGGCATAACCGGCCTTGGCCATGGTCTTGGAGTAACGTGTAACCGATTCCAAAGAGGCGAGAGGCGTCCGTTTGCAGCACGATTGGGAGTGCTGGGTCGAAGTGTGCCAACACTGGTGGTTGTAGCAAAGCTTCTTTGACGCGTCGGAAGGCCTCGTCATGATCAGCTGTACAAGTAAATGTCTGTTTTGGCCTCAGCAAGGGGCGAAGGGTTTGGGCAACAACAGCAAAATCTGGGGTGAACTCTGACAGTTGGTTCACCAGGCCCATGAAGAAACGCTGGTCAGTCAGGTTTGCTGGTGTAGGAAAGTCGTGGATGGCGCTGATTCTGTCCTGGTCTGCTTCAATTCCCTTGGCTGAGATGTTGTAGCCACAGAAGCTCACACTAGGGGTGGCGATTACAAACTTGTCCCGGTTGAGCGTGATCCCATGCTTGCAGCACCTAGCTAGCATCTGGTCAACTTGTCGGATGTGCGTCTTGAAGTCGTCGTCGTAGAGAAGGATGTCATCTACCACCTTTACACATCTCTGCATACCTTGGAGGGCCATGTCTCCTCAACGACAATAAGCATATCCAGTAGCCGAGAAGCCCATGGGGCCTCTGCAATTCTCGAAGCGTCCGTACGGCGTTATGAAAGTGGTGAGGTGCTGATCCTCCTCGGCGAGTTCAAGTTGCCAATATCCGCACAAAGCATCCGCTGTCGTGAAATACCGTGACGATGGAGTGACGCGATGGATGGAAGGGTGTTGGGCAAGGATGTGTCGGGCGGGGTACTTGGCTGTTGAGGTGGGATAAGTCAACAGTAATCCGCACCCCTTTATCCTTCGCTATGGTGACTAGTGGGTGGCACTAGTCAGAGGGTTCATCTGCTACAGGTGCGATTATGCCTTGACTTACCATTGACTCGAGTTCTTCCTTCACCTGTTGCTGAAATGCGAAGGGAATCTGTCTCGGAGTTTGGACAGCAAATGGTACTGCTCCTTCCTTTAAGTGTATCCTCATTGGTCGTCCCGACATTGGCTGTAGTGGAGCCACTGTGAGAGTAGCAAGTCCTTGTATTCCTGTAGGAAATATTCTCTTGCAACAGACGGGGTTGGCAGGGAAGTGCGACTCGGCACACCTGTATGCATGTTTGACCTCAAAAATCGGCTTCGGGAATTGGGAAGAAATGATGGCTAACTCCTGACAGTGTCCATTAGAGAGGAGAGGAGTCGTGACACCATCATGGACTTGTATCTTGGCCTTGCAAGTCCTCTTTCCTTGTCCTAGTGTTGCATGGAAAAATCCCAGGGCAGGAGCCATTTCAGATCCATCAGCTGTCGAGGTAGTGGTGGATGCTAGGGGCTGTAAATCACTGTGGGGGATTTTCAGCAAATCCAGGTGTTTCTTACCCATGATCGTGACATCCGCGCCCGTATCTGGCAGCATCTGAAGGCGTGATGTGGTCTGGCCGTACGTCAGGTGGACATTAACGGTCTTGGGAATCTTGCTGTCTGCTGATACACGATGACAGTTGTAGTTTTTCGGGCGAGGTGATCCTTTGCTGTCGTCGGCCTTCTTCGATCTGCACACCTTGGCGAAATAGCCTCTCTTGTGACATGAGCGGCACTCGAGTTCTTTTGCGGGACATTTGCTGGTCCTGGCCCAATGTCCTTTGTGTCCGTAATTCGAGCATGTGTCATCCTTAGCAAGGCATTTCCCGTGTCCGTGTCGTCGGGTACATGACTGACAGGAATGGGTGTTCGATGCAAATTTCTGTTCTTGACGTCTTGGAGGAGAGAAGTGGTCTTGTCATGCTGTTTCCTCTTCTTGTAGCTTGAAACAGCACGCAGTTGACTCGGGGATGAGTGGATGGCTGAAGCTGCATCCTTGGTGCCTCGAAAGAACGACAGCAGGTGACCATATCCTGGAGTGATGCACCTCCGTGGAGAGAGATGAGGCATTGCACAAGCTCTTCCTCCTTGACACCCATCAATAGGATCATCTTGAGCCGTGCCTCCGCACAAGTAACTGGTTCGCCTGCCAGGTCTATCATATGTATGTAGAAGTCTGAGAACGTCTCACCATCCTTTTGTTTGCAGCACAGAAGTTCACGACGGCGTAGAGCTTCGTTACACTGGTTCTTAAAGTGCCTTTGGAGTTCATCTAGTACTTCGTCGACTGTCAGTGTGTATTGCAGGATCCATTGCACGTCGAGGGACACCGACATCCTCAGCTGTATTAACTGTTTCTCCCTGGGTAGCTTCGGCAGGTCCACCATCATGGCGTAGTCGTCCCAACTACGACGCCACTGGCGAAACGTCTGGAAGGTATTGTTTGCTCGTAATGTGGGCGGTCTGTGTGCAAGTCACTAGCAAACAAGTTGTTATATGAATGGAGGTAGATAGTTGCATGGTTAATATGATATAGAGGGTGACAATCAATGATGTACCTGTTATGCTATGGTATATACACAGACACTAATATATCACATATTTACAGTGTCCAAGTCCTGCGCAGGTATATATATACATGTACTTGGCGGTCAGGTCACGTCGGTAATCAGGTGAGCGACGATCTTGGCTAGTCCGTGGCTCTCCGTTGCGGTGTTGAAGTTGTTAGTAAAGTGTATGTATGCCGCTTCTACCTTTGTCACTTAGGGAGATAGCCGCCGGTGTCGACGTGAACAACGAAGGCGCTCCTCTTGTCATGTCGTCGGAGGGCGCTGCGGTGTTGGTCGATTCGTTGTTCGTGGAGGCCTCGTCCTGTCTCACCTATGTAAAATTTATCACAGCCGCCGCAAGGTATGCTGTACACCTGGCTAAGAGGTCTGTTGTGGTCTGACCTCTTTTCCCTTACGATATCTCCGATTTTCTTTTATAAAAGTGGTGACTATCTTCATAGTGCCTCCAGGTGTTGCGTCAGCTGCGAGTGTGGGATGCTAATTCTGTGTCCTGTTCTGTGTGGCGTCCCTTCTTGATTTGGTCAAGATCTTTTCTGCCTTGCGTCAGAGGTGGGCGAGCAAGGTGCGAGGGTAACGGAGGCGTTGGAAGATATTTCTGACGTGTTGTATTTCCTCCTCCAGGAACTCCGGGCTGCATATTCTAAGTGTTCAGAGGAAGAAACCAATGGTTCTATTGCTGTTGGCAGAGAAATAGTGTATGAAATCTTCTTAATTTGTGGATTTTCTATACACAGAGAAAACCAGGCCGTCAAGTCTCCTATGAATTAGGGTGTTTAGTAAAGGGAACCGTTCATTTATCTCCTCTTCTGTGGTGAAGTGTATGGAGGGGTGCACTGCGTTTAGTCTATGGAGATCTTGAAGGTTAGTCCTGGTCGGCACTACAGCGAGGATGTCATCTACATAACGAAGCCAAACGACATTCTTCCCCACGATGTTCCGGTAGTGGTCAGCCTCGAGAGATTCCATGAACAGCTGGGCAAGGACTGCTGAAAGAGGTGAGCCCATCGCAAGTCCTTGAATTTGCTCGTACTCACGTCCTCGGAATTCGAACGGGCCAAACTCCACGCAGAGGCGGATGAGTGCGAAGTAATCATCCCTCGGCAATGGTAGCTCATCCTCGTCCATTGCTGTCAGCGTTCTTTTTGCAGCTTCTATGGCCCCGTCGATAGGGACGTTCGTAAAGAGCGACTATGCCCTGATGGAGCAGTAAATGCGAAAAGACCATCGGGATATTCGTGTTTTCCTGTACTTTCCTTCGTTGTTCTACTTGCAATTTGTCTGACATGAATTCCACACACACACACACAATATACATACATACATACATACATATATATGTATGTATGTATGTATATATATATTTATATATATAATAAACCTAATATATATCTTGAAGACACCTGGACCTCACTAAAGGCCACCAGCTTGACCTTTGTTTGATTTCTTGTTTAGGATTGGGAACAGATGATTGACAGCCTTCATAGACAATTGATTTCAGAAGACTAGCGCAAGTCAGTCCTGCAGGTGTTAATAAGGTAACTAGGGGAGGTGGCCGAAGCTCCCTACTATGGTAAAAATCTGGTGCTTACTTCCAGAGACAGGGGGACTAGTGACGGAATGAGTGGAGCCAGAGGTAGTCAGAGCAACAGAGAGGTTAAGACTGGTCACGTGATATGCATAGTTTATTGTGTTAAGAGTTCACCTGGAACCTCGCCTTCAGCAGAGGTTCACTAGATATAATTTTGGCGACAGCGGTGTAGATACGTTTAGTGTACACATCATCACGAACCCCTTATGCTCTATTGCTTAAGAGTTATCGTCACTAGTACGAAGTTTTTTGTGGAAAATGGCCAAGACCTTGTCCTACCGACGCAGGGCAAATCTCTCACCTACCCCAGTTCCTACGGCCATTTATCTGCTGGTAATGCCCGCACCCCAGCAGCTTTATCGTCAGGTGTCAGTGGCCATGGATGTTTCTCCCGCACCCTCGACCGACTAACAGTAGGTCAATGATCCTAAGCTACTTCAGCGACGGCCAGAAGATTGTCAGGAGCAGCTGGTCAGTACTCCCGATCCCGTGCAGATTCCCGCACAGACGACCGCTGTAAGTAGACGCGTCAAGGTCTCAGCGCTTTAGAGGCCGGGCTCCCCTCATTGGCATAGCCCGGGCGAAGCTCAGCTTTGCATATCGGACTTATCCTTATCTCAGCGCTTTGCGGGGTGACACTGACTCCCCGTGGCCTGCAGTACCCTGCAGAGGATGAGGAGGCAGGAGAGTTCTGCAACGACATGCAAGACAGGATTGACAGCTACCTCGACATCGACGACGGAAATGGCAACCTCTACGATTCCCCTGACAGGTGTAGTAGCATGACCCCGCAACCTGAAGCTCAGCATACTTCCCAGGTTGGGCATGCCCAGGTCCGCCGCCTTGTCCGCGCTCATTGGACAGCGGGCTCCCCTCGTTCCCTGCGCGCTTACACAGCGCTCGTATACATAAGCCGCGCAGGCAGCTAGCGAGATTTAGCGAGATCACAGCCTCCGGGCTAGTACAGTGGTAACGTGCCGGCCTCTCATCCGAGGGGTTGGCGGTTCGCGCCCCGCCCAGGTGCGAGAAGTTGCAATTGTCGCCTGGAGGTTACTGCTGTGGCTGGGTATCACGGCGGGTAAGGACTAAGCCGAGTCAGCACCAGCTGACACACGTTAGCGAGTCGACATTAGTTGACACAGGCCGGGCGAAGCTCAGCTTCGCATATCGGACTTATCCTTAGCGAGATCACCATTCCCCGATCCTCCAGCAGAACAAGAGCTTAGCACACAAGGACTGCCCAGTCCTTAGCCGACTGGGGAGCCTACCGGCTCCCCCGTAGAGCTCCAACTTCAGCCTTCATCACCCAGCCAAACCTGTGGGCACTCACACAGTCACTCCCTAAAGAGATAAGACACCAGACTAACACAGTAGATGCCCACATAACCATCTATTATACTGGTGACCTCCGGAGTGACACGTTCCGGTATATCGAACTCTCACCGACGAATAGGATCGCCGGTGGTGCGAGTACGACCGCTGTCGGAGGAGGCACCCTGAAGACCCCTCGCAACCTCGTCGCCCTTTGGTGTAAAAACGACGATGGCCCCGACGCTGAGACGACAACGATCAATGACTCGTGAACGGCGAAGAGAGCGGACCCCGGAGTAACAAAAAAAATTGTACCGAAGCCCAGGATGTCAGATCCTGACACAGTTGTCAAAGCCTTGGGGTATAGGCCTTGGCCTTTTCTAGGATAACACATCCTCGACGCAGCACGCTCTGGTACATACGGAAGGCTCCCGCGAGAAGCCGCGTTGCCCTGCCTTGGTGCCCAGTAAAGAGAAAAGTTATGACCTCTACCGCTGTGACGCAGGTCCCGAATGACGGTCACGAGGGAGACGGAGTCCCTCCCGTGCACACCAGACTCGGGAATTGCTGCTGAGTGCACCAAGCGACGTGCAAGAGGACGTGACCTGCAGGAAGCACACGACGATGAGCAGAAGATGCACAGTATTTGTTTTAAGCAAGATGGGCGAACCATGTGTACTGGGTCTTTTTTTTTTTTTTGTAATCGTGTAGCTGTAGGTACATGATATGTAGGTTTACTACATATATATGTAGATATATGAATGATAAAATAAATAAATATATAGATATAGATGAATTCATTAATTTATGTGTATATATATGTATATATATATATATATATATATATATGTGTGTGTGTGTGTGTGTCTGTGCGTGCGTGCATTTGTGTACGTATATGTGTGTGTGTGTGTGTGTGTATATATATATATATATATATATATCTTAAACTATACAGCTTATGCAGAAAGTTCAAGTCATGGAAGTATCGTCAAACAGGGACAAAACATGAACTAACAAATACTATAAATAAAAAGGGATTCAATACTCAAATAATAAATGAAACAGTGATCTCAGGTACCCACATGAAAACAGCTAAAAGGAGCCTCGGAATAGGGAGAAATCAAATGTATGCAATAAAGAAACCAGACGGAGAAGTAACATATAGTAAGAATGAAATCATAAGAGTAGTGGAAGACTTTTACAGGGATATATACAGCTCAAATGAACAGCTACGGATAGAAGCGAACGCGGTAACTAGAGACGTACCCAACATCACAACAGAAATGCTTAAAGACATGAAGAGAGGGAAAACACCAGGTGAAGACTGAATTAGTATATACATTATGACAGATGCAGATGAAATTGCAACAGTGAAACTAGCCAACCTCTTTAAGAAATGCCTTTTCAACGGAAAAACTCTGAAAGACTGGAAAAATGCAACAATTATTTTGATACATAAAACAGGGGTTAGAAAGGGTCTAAAAAACTACCAACCCATAAATCTCCTTTCAGTTACCTACAAACTGTTCACAATAGTCATCACAACTCGCATCTCTGACACTCTGGATTCTAACCAGCCTAGAGAACAGGCAGGCTTCCGCAGTGGATTCTCAACAACAGACCACATCCACACGCTCACCCAAATATGAGAAAAAAAATAAACGAATATAGGAAGCCCTGTGTATGGCATTCATCGATTACAAAAAAACATTTGACTCTGTTCAAATGACAGCACTACTATAAGGTATTCGAAGACAGGGAGTAGAGGAGGTATATTGTAAAATAGTGGAAGATATATACGAAGATGGGACAACAACCATCAAGCTCCACACGGAAACCAATAAAATACCAATTTTAAAAGGTGTTAGACAGGGCAATACCATCTCACCAAAACTGTTTACAGCTTGCTTTGAGTAAATATTCAAGAAGCTAAAATGGAACGTAAAGGGTATCAAAATAGGAAACGAATACCTAAACAATCTAAGATTTGCAGATAGTATTGTTCTCTTCAGTGAATCTGCAAATGAAATGCAGCAACGGATAAACGATCTGAATAGAGAGTCTGAAAGTCGGACTAAGGATAAACAGAGCTCTCCCGGCCACCGCAGGGACTAGACCTCCCAAGATGCGACGACGAACTTGCCCAGAGGAGCACCCCTGCCCTGCCCTGGCGCTGGACTTCCTGCTCACCCGCTGCACTACGGCCACTCACTTGCCCTGCAGAACGGCGAGTTCGCCTTCCATGCCATCAGCGAAGGATCAAGACTTCAGGCCACTGCGAGCTGCCTTGCCCAGAGATTCGGAGAGCCTCGCCCCTACACCGTGAATGAAGGTACTAGGCGAGCTGCCACCCTTCATACTCTTCAGTTACCTCCAACTGCTGGCAAGAACACCGTGAGCTGCCGTGTTACCTGCCAGCACACTGCCGTCTGCGAACTGCAGATGCCACCGACAAACCTGCTTATTCACTTTTGTGAATACTTAGAGATAAATTTAAAAACTTTTTGGACTTAGGTTGTGTGTCGACTTAGTGTCCCCTCAACGGCGGGGGACACAGGGCAGTGCCACGAGGGGGACCGGTAGGTTCGGTTGCCTTAAACCATTGAGAAGGTTTTTTCCTGCTGTTAGGGTTAGGTTAATCCTGGGGCGTGTCGTCTCACACCACAAGAAGGGTAACAACGCCAGTAGTTTACAAACCATGGTAATAGGCAATAAGGCTATTTTAGATATGATAAAATGAAGAACACAAAACAAGAAAAATGCAAAGGATCCTCTTCTTCTGGAACATCGCCTCCCAACAAGGCCCCCACTCCAAGAACATCGGCACGACTACGTCAATCGATGTCCTGCCCACCACCCTGGAAACCAAGACGTACAAGTCGACTGAGGCCCAGGCCACCACTCAAGAACCGAAGACGCTAGCTGAGGAACATGAAGCCGACCAGCAATGCCTTCCCTCAAGCACCGACTGACGCTGCCATGAAGATGAAAGCAACCCTGCCGAGGCTTCCAGCCCTTCCCAAGATTGCCCATCTGCCAGGATTCTAGACTTTCACATGTTTAAATTGATGAAATTCACCCTTGCTCCAAACAATGACTTCAGAATAATTTACAATACCTTTATTGCACTGGAAAAATAATTCCCTACCTTAACAATTGCTACCAAGGTAACTAAGAACAGCTCTTTCTTACTCTCCTCTAAGACAGAAGAGACTGCAAGATTCCTTGCAAGCAGGATCCCTCTCCAACGGTAAAACCGTTAATATCAAATACTTCAACCCAGAAGAAGCCACCAAGAAAGTCATCATAGTCGGCTTCCCAACCGAGCCACCCAGACATCCTCACCAACAGCCAGGTGTTGTTTCTGCCATCAGATGCAAATCCCACAATAATACAACCAAGAGCCCCTACGCTGTTATATTTGCCAAACGTTTGGACATCACCAAAGTGCATGCAAGGCCAAGGCCCCTTGCGCCATCTGCTCTGAAGCACATGAGACAAACTTATATCTCACTAAACTCAAAGCTGAGGGAAACGTAAACACAAGGTGCCCCAGCTGCAAGCGTAAGCATTATGCATGGAACTTAAGCTGCCCACAAAGAAAACAGCCAACACCCCCCAACAAAACCCCCAACCAGGCCTGCATAACACTTTTACCAACAAGCTCTTCACACAGTTAAAACAAGGTCGGCATGGAATACCCAGCCTCCCTGGAACCAACACCACAGCAAAGTCGAGGACAAGAAAACTCCCTCAGAAAGATATGAGGAGTCCTTCCCAGCACTCATTCTAGCTTCTCCACCGACACAAGCTGAGCTGAGACCCTCAATAGTTGCAGAACAACAAGACTCCCTCAGCTCCCTAAACTCCCTAGCATCCTCACTTCTAGCTTTATCCACCTCCATCACCGCCATGATGAAACAAAACCAAGAGATTCTGAACAAGATCAACAGGCTTCACCAATGCCCAATCCACACGAAACCTCAAGCCCCTCTAAACAATTCTGAGGCCAATGTCACCCATCTGCCATAAGACCCACTCACCCTGATTATGCAAAATCAACCAGAACTACATAAATCTTTCCACATGAAAACCTTCCTTTCTGAAGAAGGAGAACAGATCTTACCAGTACTGGGTTATACCCCCCCCCCCCCACCTTCACGCCACGAGGAGCAATTTTACCCCATGCCTTCTCCTGCAATTTTATCCACAATTTCGACTCTAAGAGACGCTCACATAAACAGCCCTGGAATAAAAAAAAAAATAATAATAATAAACACAGCGGTTGAAAGCCTCTGGCCTGCTGAATACTCCAAAACACCCTGGAAGTCAAACATCTTCCCACGGGAATACCTTCTCTTCGGACGAAGATGAACGGACCCTTGTAATCTCAAAGACCTCGCCCCAACCATCTCCAGAGAACCAGCGGCAACCCATAACATTCACCCCAAATGGAGATTAAAATCCTGCAGTGGAATATAAACAATCTGAGGACTCAGTTGCCTCTACTCAAAGATGCCCTATACAGCAAAGCAATAGACATCGTCCTAATACAAAAAAACATCTTCAATGACAGCTACCAGATACCAACAATACCACCAATTCCATAACCCTGGACATTCTCGTGGACTATTAACCAAGTAACCCCACTCTCAACCCTGCCTCCTTTGGCTCTAACATAGAAGCCCTAGCGGCCATAATACAATTTTAAGATGAAACGCTTAACATCTTTAATATATATAGACCTCCTAACCCCCACGCCGACCTAGACTTGGAAGAAATTGCTGCCCTCTCTGAGATATAGCCTATCTACATAGGCGGAGACTTCAGTACTCACCATCCAGAACTGAATGACATCAACTTTCCTAACAGATTCCACCAATCCAATCAAACAGGAAGACACATAACCCACACCGTATCCTCCTCCCACGAGCTTCTTATTAATAGCAAGAAAGCTATCCATACCTTAGAAAGCGTTTTAGACCTCATTTTTGTAAGTCCCTACCTCTGACAACACAACTCATGGGAATTCCACAACTACTTAATCAGCGATCAATTTGCCCTTGTTATCTCTCTCAGCCTCCCTAGGATGATACTCCTCTCACCAGCCCCAAGATGGAACCCCTCTCGCGCAAATTGGCAAGTTTTCAGGGAGAAAATTAATGACTGGTACCAGTTCTACAGACCTGAAAACATAGACTTAGAACAATTAGAGTCAGACTTCAAAGAAGCTATCACTACAGCAGCAAACTCCTCCATGACACACACAAAACTATATGAACAACCCCGCAAAGATAGTTGGTACTACAATGAGAAAGTAGCTGAACTATAACACAGACTCCACATCACAAAGAAAGACTTGCTGAGCCATTACTCCCCAGACAGCCTAATCTTATACCGAGAAACCTCCAAGCAGATTAGACAAGAACTCTGGAACATAAGAAACGAAAAAAGGTTAGAATGGTGCTCAATACTCATTAGTCACACTACTCTCAGAGACATCTGGAAACACCTTAGAGGAGCTATGGGGACAAGCAGACGTCGACAAACAGCCCACCCTTCACCAGAAAAAGAGGCAAACAGACTAATCCAACACTTTGCCAGCCGGTCATCTTCGCACAATCTCTCAGACGATTCTCTGACATACTCTCCACCCTATTTCCACTCAGATCAGCCATAGTAGATACCAGAGCTGATACAGACCACCCAATAACAGAGCACGAACTATGTCTAGCTTTATCAAAACACAAGGCTACCTCTCCCGGGGACGATGGAATAACATCAGAAATGCTATCTCATTTAGGAAGAAATGGTACCAACCATCTCCTGAAACTATTTAACATGTCATGGTCCCACGGCACTTTGCCCACCTCCTGGAAACACGCCTAGCATAATTCCAGTTCTGAAGACCTGAGATAGGACTATGTACAGACCTATATCCCTACTCACATGTGTAAGAAAAAAACATGGAAAGGATAGTCCTACACAGGCTAAGATACAAAATGCCAGAACCATACACACATAGTTTCGCATTCCACAAAGAGATTGGCACTACAGACAACAATGCCACACTACGATCACTTCTTGATGTCCCTAAGACCATATTAGTAATGCTAGACCTTGAGAGAGCCTTCAAACTCGCTGACCCTACTGTTATCACTGCAATTCTTGCCGAAAAAGGAGTAAAGGGCAAATTACTAGGCTGGATCCAGGACTACCTCACCAACAGATCTGCATCAGTATCATTTCAAGGACATACATCCCGCTCCCTAACCTTTGAGAAAAGCATTCCACAGGGAGGAATCCTCAGCCCCTTCCTCTTTAACCTACTTGTCGAACAGCTAGTCAAATTACATTTCCAGGCAGATACCAAACTCTTTGCTTATGCTGATGACCTCCGGTTAGTATCCACAGGCCAACACAGATACGCTCATACCGAACAGGCACTTGACATCATAACTAAAGAATGCAACAGGATAGGTCTTAAGATAAACCCAACCAAATCCTCCGCTATATACACTTCTGGAGAATTACCTGGACCCCTCTAACCATACAAGCAATGATCATACAATGGGAAGAAAAACACAAATGCTTCGGTCACACTTTTGCTTATTTTGGATTATTCCACACCACAACTCCAACATGTCATCCTTCGCACACAACCTAGACTTCACACTCTCCATAGGCTAGCATCAACAACTTTGTTGATGCTCCATTGTTGATTACTATGCCTTATTGCTCATTGAACTCACTCTGCTCAAGTCTCCAAGCTTGAGACAATCCAAAATCAGGCCACGAGAGTCATTCTTGTGAAAGCACTTGAAAAAAAAAAAAAAAAAAAAAAAAAAAAAAAAAAAAACCCTCTCCCAACGACATCCTAATCACGTCAATAAACTGCAGCAACTTCTTTCAAAGGTCAAAAAGTCACACTCACCTGGATCCAAATCCACACCAACATCACAGGAAATGAAATAGCAGACCAAACTGCACTTGCAGCCTCCCACTGCAACCACATTAACACTACTATCCCCCAAGAATATCCCAATTACGGATGACCATACAAAGAAACATCGCACTGGAAAGTAGATTAGAACATTTATTCTGCGCTTCCAAAGGTTCTCCTTAAGCATCCTGGTATAAAGAAGTTACCTCATACGACGGGCCTCCCATCATAAGAGCTACTCACTGCAAAGAAGCTATTATCCTCCATAGATTACGACTAGGATACAGATGCTCTTGGGAGATAGCTATAAGGAACCCCCGAGAATGCCAACACTGTTGTGAAACACCGACACCCGA
Source organism: Penaeus chinensis (assembly GCF_019202785.1). NCBI lineage: Eukaryota > Metazoa > Arthropoda > Malacostraca > Decapoda > Penaeidae > Penaeus > Penaeus chinensis. The sequence continues at coordinate 25,092,429 of NC_061828.1, read as the reverse complement.
ACCACTGCTACACTACCTCCTTTCATACCCCGTCCTACAGACTATCCGACCCCACAGATATTACTTAGAAGATTCCAGCGACACAAACACCGCCTCTCCACACTCGCTCAGTGTCAAACGCCTTCTTGAGATCGATGTGCATCCCGAATCACTAAGAGGAGGCTAAGAGGAATTCCAACAAGGATTATTGGACTAATAGCAAACTTGTATACAGGCACTGAAAGTGCTGTAAAGTGTGGTGGGGGTTTGTCGAGCTTCTTCCCTGTTAGTTTAGGTGTGAGGCAAGGCTGTGTTCTTGCACCAACACTTTTCAACACTTGCATGGATTGGATACTGGGTAGAGCTACTGTCCAAAGTCACTGTGGAGCAACTCTGGGCAATATCAAGGTTACAGACCTTGACTTTGCTGATGATGTTGCCGTTCTCTCTGAATCTCTGGAAACCCTAGTGGCGGCTCTTGATGCATTTAGCATATATATATATATATTATATATATATATATATATATATATATATATATATATATATATATATATATGTAGATATGTATGTATATAAATACATATATGTATCATATGTAATTATATATGCCTATGTATATATGTATATATATACACGTGTATATATTATATGTACACACACACACACAGACACCCGCGCGCACGCGCAATATCGCGATACATGTATTAGCGAACGTAAGTTAAAATTCATGAACTGCAAAATGACACGTTTCCTCTTTATCATTGGTGATTATTATTTGTGCTTTAGTCGTTTCAAGTGCGGTTCAAAATCTATTTTTTCTTTGAAAGACGAGTCGCTTATTGTTAGGGGAGACGACTAGCTTATCTTTGTAAAAGGATCAATAGATAAAACAAAACAAAAATTAAAATGCATGCTTTCAAACTCAGAAATACAGAAATACACACTTTTTTTTCCATTATGCACATGCATTTCTATGTGTGTGTGTGCGCGCGTATATATACACATATATACACATATTCAAACAAAAACACATACACATACATATATGTATATATATATATATATATATATATATATATATATATATATATATATGTGTGTATACATATACATTGATACATATATATATGTATATATATACTTATATATACATACATATAATGTATATGTATATATACATATATATGTATATATGTATATATGTGTGTGTATATATGTATATATATATATATAATCTGAATATATACAAACACCGTAGACTGTTCACTGGACTACTACAGTGAATTTTGAATAAACAGCCATTTATAGATAATTATTATGATATCATTTTATTTATTGCACTAAATTTTATATACTGATATCCCTTCAAAATAAAAATACGTGAATCAACATTCTGTAGGGTTTGGCAATTCTACGTGATCCAGAGATATTTACAATTTTAACCAATGCACCTTTAAAATGTCGAATCAATATCGATCTCGACATGGGACCCCCCCCCCCCCTTTGAAAAAAAATTAATATAGTGAAATTTAGTGGCCACAATCCATATTAATACTCTATCGGTTCCAATGACATAATGAATATTAGATACATAGAACACAGATTATGCAAGACCCATAAATGAGTGAAAAAGAAACAATAGATATAATACTAATAGAAATGCATCAATAATACAAGTCAATGACATACAAAATCAATAAACATATCAAATATACATTAATATCTAGCAATGGACAGTTATAGCACATTTAGAACTAACAATGGCTCATATTTTATACATATCACTTTTCAAGCACCCTTTTGAACATCCACCCATAACCTTGAGGCCAAGCAGAGGTGTAACTTCCCACACCAGTTTACGGATGTTTTCTGCTATCCAATGACTGCACCATCGGTAGTTTTTCCGGTCAGCCCACCCATTCTTGGTAGGCTTAATCATTAACTACTGTATGCTGTCCCGGTTACTGGTTACTCCCCAAGGGCGAGTCTTCCTCAACTGTTATGCTCATGTTATACCTTTGCGCTGCTCTGCACTTGGTCTCCTCATCGCTGTCAACACCTCTTGAACTATGTACGCCTTACCTAATGATCACTTCTTTGACAAACCCGTTTATCGATATTCCCTTTGACACCAATGAACATTTTCAGAATTACTCTGTTAAACACACTAAGGGAACAAAGATAATTCTAAACCGCTGCCCACCAGGAATTTGGTTGACGGAAACCCCGAGAAAACCCAATTTTGACTTATCTATATTTAATATTTTAATTTGAGTAGCATGACTTAACGGTCTTAAGGCTCGTGGGGTATATTGAATTTAATTCTTCTGCTGATCGTCCCGAAGATACAACGGTCATAATAAGAGTTTTAACCAATTCATTTTTTCTGTAATCTAATACTAATAAACAGGTGGCATATTACATTGGGTTTAATGTTAGCTATAATGAATATCCAAAACTGACAAATATTCTTTTACTAAATCATTTCAAGTCTTCAATTAACACTAATTATATATCAGTAGCAATCATAAAGATAAATATGATAAAAATAATTGTGAGACGGGATCAAAACACTTACCTAACTCCATGGAATTTTCCGTTTACTTGGTCGGATAAGTAATTAATCCTACACTTCTTTCTCGATTTTCCTTTCCTACACTTTACCTTGAACTATTATAATTTCCTTATTCCTTCCTTGACACAATCGGAACTCTACTTACACTAATTCAATTATATCCACTCCAAAAGAGAGAGAGAGAGAGAAAAGAGGGGAAAAAACTGCATGTGAGAGGACAGCAGAAACCCAAATTTCAATTCATATGGAACGGACATTTATATCAATTAGTTTATCAATCATTACAACCATCAATTTCTAGGTAAAACAAGTGGTCCATACATACATACACATTTATATATACATATATATATATATATACATATATATATATATATATATATATATATATAATGTGTGTGTAAAGGCTATTAAGACGCCTTAAACATATGGTTTAGCAGGAGTAGTTAAAGGGACGGTTGGCTTAACCTCTTTTATTTCAGAAGCGTAAGCAACACAGATATTCACACGATACAAGTCTGGGTAAGGCTTAGTGCTAGGTCGTCAGCCCGGAGGGGGGGCGCGCGGCTGGAGCCAGCCTGACCCGACAAGCGGTCGGCAGGAACTCTCTGAAGGGACTCTCTCTGACCTGGATCATCCTGAACCTTAAGTACTGGTGAGTGCGTGAAGCCACGCTTATACGTGCTTCTGTACGCCACGTGGAAGCTATTTATACATACTTAGTCTGCTCGGCTACCTACTCACGCCTCGCCCTCGAGGCGTCTGATATTTGCCTCAAGGGTGACCCAACCTGGCTGGTTCTTGACTTGTAAACACTTCGTTCTTGCGTGTGCTGTCCCTGATGCATCTTCGTGGCTGCTCGTCCCTGTCGTCGTCTTCATCCTGGTCCCTGGTAAATCCGTTCGTCCTCGACATCCACACGTCCTCGAAGGTCTCGCACAGGTCCTCCTTGACTTCGGATTCATCCTCGTAGTCCTCGACCAGGCCTAACTCGGAGGCTTACTCGCCCAATGCACGTTCCCACAGATCTCATCCAGGTCCTTCTTGCTCGTACCGACGTCCTCGTTGTCCTCGTCAGGATCACGGGCGTCCGGCAGGAAGCGTCCTGTTCGAGCTCCTGGAGGTTGAGTGGATTTGCGGCGTCCAGGCAAGTTCACAGCATAATGGGTCGACTGGTACCTGCTCTGGCGAGTTCCTGGTCCTTCATTGGATCGACGGGCGTAATTATCCTATTCTTTCTCGGTTTCTGGCGATCTCCCGGTGACGATTTTTACAGTGCCCGAAGGTGACCGTTTCTGCAGCAGGGCCGTCCTTCAGAACTATGACAGATATCGTGAACAAGATTATACACATAAGGGCCAAGATGGCAAGAGAAAAGAAAGACATCAGAGAAGAGGGGATGTTAAGCGCCACTAGCCGATTATTTATATAATTTGCAGTTTTTATGGTTGAATTTTCGTTATTTTCCTCTTCTCTTTTTTTTCATTTTGTGGTTTATTTTCACAAAGTTAAGGAAAAAAAATAGGAGAGAGAGACGGTAACAGCAGTCCGCATAGACCTAGCTTGAACTGCTAACCGTCTCTGATAGACAGGAGGGTAAATAAGGGAAGCGACAACGGCATCCGCAAGGATTTACTTGAACCAATTGTCGTAATGCAGAGAAGAAGAAATGTATGTCACAAGTCACACATCACGACTTGAAGTGAAAGTGACCTCACACAGACCGGACATGTGTGCCAAACACGGAAATTAACGTTCATTTTACACAAATGCAATAAATAGCTATAGAAGTAATACAAAATTATTTCAAGTACTACATTGAATTTAACATTTAATGATATGCGACAAAATGACGCACTAATGAATGGTGACGTGAAAAAAAATTCACGAGCGCATCTTCTCGGGGAAAAAAATTCTGCCGAGATAACATGTCAAGCTGCGCATACAGACTTCAATTGATGGGGGGGGGGGGGGGTGTCTCTGTACCCTAATTTGCCGTACTTTATGAAGCGAAATAAGCTTGGAAAATATTAATAACCCACTCTATCTGCGAGTCTGTCATGGGCGCTCATGCAATGCCCTACGGGTATTTATCATGAATCACAAATCGATTGGATTTACCCCAAACATGGCAGCGACGTCAAAGGAGTGAGCGGGTTGTGATTAATAAGCGATTCGCGATTCTAGCTTAAGCCCTAGTCCTACATAATTTAACGGACGTAACTGTGGGTCACACCGGCTCAAAAAGTTGCCGAACGAACTAACGACGGAGCGCGGATCTATTAGGCATATACACAACCCCAAGTAATCAGGCATTCTGATACTATGATAAGGGGAAGATCCCTGGCGCTATATAAATATGGTTTAGCAGGAGTAGTTAAATGGACGGTTGGCTTAACCTCTTTTATTGGTATGGTATAAAAACCCACACTGTAAAACTAGATTTAATTGAAAAAGAGAGACTACAGTTTCAGAAGCGTAAGCAACACAGATAGTCACACGATACAAATCTGGGTAAGGCTTAGTGCTAAGTCGTCAGCCCGGAGGGGGGGCGCGCGGCTGGAGCCAGCCTGACCCGACAAGCGGTCGGCAGGAACTCTCTGAAGAGACTCTCTCTGACCTGGGTCATCCTGAGCCTTAAGTACTTATTAATCACTCCTTTTTCACCCTCTAGAAGTTGCTTGTATCTATTGGGTAACTCCCAAGCAATCGTTGTGATTCGTAATGGTTATATACCCCTAGGGTATGTCACAATCACCCATCAGAGATGCGTAGAGTAGAGCGTGTTATTTATAGCTTTTTTATCTCATTCCAAATCACTCTGAAGGGACTCTCTCTGACCTGGGTCATTCTGAGCCTTAAGTACTGGTGGGTGCGTGCACGTGGGGGCGCCTGCGGTGGGCCTGCCAACGAGGCAGCCCCGGCTGCGTGAAGCCACGCGTATACGTGCTTCTGTCCGCCATGTGGAGGCTATTTATACATACTTATAGTGTGTGTGTGTGTGTGTGTGTGTATTGGCATACACCTAAGCACGTTTTGTGTAAGCCATTAGACCAAAAGACCACGTGAGTGTTTACAACGTGGCTCTAAGCGGGGCTTCGATGACAATTATATTAGCACCTTGGTGATTTTATCACGGACTCAGTCATGGACTCAGTCGGCTCCTCGCCTCGACCTGACCTCACTTCCCTTTTTGCATCCGGTCAGCTGCACGCGTGGATAGGCCAATGCTGATGGACAGTTCGCTGTTCCCGTTATTTGGTTATTGTTAGTTGTTGACACCACAGGGATAAGCGTAACATCGTTACATTACTTATTGGTGAAACGTTCTATTGGCCCTAGAACGGTGCTTATAACGCGATTTTAGTATAAATTTATTATTGAGTATAGCGTTAGTATATTCCCCATATCATAGTGCATAGGGATGCCAATTATAACCCGGGGTTGCGTAAATCGCCTAATAGATCTATGTTCCAACGTTACGATAGCAGGTACAGGTAAAACCGAATTTATTCGTTCGATCGGCAACTTTTATGCGAGTCGGTGTGACCCATAGATACGTCCGTTCATAAATGTAGGTCTAAGCAAGAATCACTATTCGCTTATTAATCATTCCTTTTTCACCCTCTAGAAGTAGCTTGTATCTATTGGGTAACTCCTATGCAATCGTTGTGATTCGTAATGGTTATATACCCCTAGGGTATGTCACAATCACCCATCAGAGATGCGTAGAGTAGAGCGTGTTATTTATAGCTTTTTTATCTCATTCCAAATCACTTGATTTCGTTCTGCATTTTGGGTATTAATACCAGTGCTAATATATCGCGTTATTGTTCAAATGAACGGTAATCTTCGTGCTTGTGATACATTCGCTGTGTG
>NC_061828.1:25073493-25078493 GCF_019202785.1 Penaeus chinensis | reverse complement strand
TCACGTAACTCATTACTGCAATCAATCAAGTAGTCCAAGTAGTAAGAACAATTATTTTGTAATTACCAGCATCTGTTTTTTTCCAAATTCTTGTAGTTAATGCAATCTTTTAGTTTTACTATACTTCTTTTACATGGTTTGGTAGTTCCGCTATTCTGTACAGTAGCCTTCTGCACATTTTGCCACCAGGAGATTTGACAGGCTGTGTGATGCAAGTCGTTGACAAATGACTGTGAGAAATTTTTCATTTTAAGTGTTACATTGATTCTGGGTTACTTTTAGAGCCATATAGTGGATATACAGAACAAAGCCCCGGGGGTCCTGTCTAGGTGCATATAATACCATGGGGGTCCGGAGGGCAGAGACGCATTGTATGATTACCACGAGGTATCTGAATTATGTGAAATCCCATAGATTTTTACTGAACAGTGGGTTTGATTCCTGTAGAGTTTTTCAAAAGTTGATACAGCAGTCTTTAGACTTTTAAAGATGGTGGGGCCATCCATAGAGTTTCATTAGCCAATTTTAAGCATTCTTTGTTGAAAAATGAACAGATATTTGAGTAGACACAAGTGATGAAGTGATCATTAATGTTGTTATTATTGTTGTTATTGTTACTGTTATTATTAGTAGTAGTAATTTTGTTATTATTATTATTATTTTTTTTTATTAATATTATTATAATTATTATTTTTAGACTACTATTATTGTAATTGTTATTGTTATTGTTATTAGTAACATTAACATATAACTTTAATAATATTGTTCTTTGTATAGATATTACTGATGTTGTTTTTTTATTTTCTTCTTCTTCTTATTATTATTATTATCATCATTATCATAATCATTATCATTGCCATTGCCATTGCCATTGCCATTGCCATTGCCATTGCCATCACCATCGTCATTAATATTGTTATTAATATTGTTATTAATATTATCATTATCATTTTCATTTTCATTTTCATTTTCATTTTCATTTTCATTTTCATTTTCATTTTCATTTTCATTTTCATTTTCATTTTCATTTTCATTGCCATTGCCATCGCCATCATCATTAATATTGTTATTATTATTATTATTATTATTATTATTATTATTATTATTATTATTATTACTATTAATTATTGATGTTTATACAAATTTCAGATATTATTTTTATCATCATAATTATCATCTCTTATTTTTGCCATTTTTGTTGTTATTATATATTATTAGGATTAGTAGTGTTGTTGTTATTGTTGTATTATCAATTATTATTGTTAGCTATTATTTTTACTAGTATTGTTGGTGTTTAGATATTGTTCTAGTTATTGTTATTATTATCATTATTATTATTATTATTATTATTTTTATTATTATTATTATTATTATTATTATCTTATCATTATTATCTTATTATTATTATCTTATCATCATCATCATCATCATCATTATTATTATTACTCATTACTGTTATGATAACAATGATTATAATAATAATAATAATTATTAATAATAGTAATTATTATTATTATTATTATTATTATTATTATTATTATTTTTATTTTTATTTTTATTATTACTGTTACTACTGGTATTGTAGTAATAATTGTTATTACTGTTATTGGTGTTTTGTTATTATTATTATCGTTAATAATATTTTTGTTATTGTTATTATTATTATTGTTGTTGTTGTTGTTATTGTTATTATTGTTGTTATTGTTATTGTTGTTGTTGTTATTATTATTATTATTATTATTATTAATTTATTATTTTTGTATTACTATTATTATTATTATTAATTTATTATTTTTGTATTACTATTATTATTATTTCATTAATTTATTTTTTGTATTATTATTGTTATTATTGTTATTGTTATTGTTAGTGTTATTATTATTATTATATTATTGTTTTATTGTTGTTATTAACCCATTATTTCATTGTGACAAGACTCCATGCCTCCTCTCTGCAACATTTAGAAAAAAAAAAATCTGCATAGGATTTTTTTTTTTTTTTTTTTTTTTTCTCTATTTTCCAGTGTCTATATCTGTTGTTTAATTTGCTTTATCCAGATAGTAATGGACTGTTTTCCTTGTACAGACTCTGTATCATTTCTCTATGTAATCAATAACTCAGTGTAAAAAAAATTACTATGTAACATTATTATAATGGTTATAATAGTACCAATAGAACTAATGTGAAATGAGTCAAATTTCCTTCCTAGAGCTTTGTGTATTTGTGGTGAGTCATTCCCATCAGCTCAGCCTTCAGCTCACAACACCAACTTTTCCAATGATAGCATTTTCATGTCATGCACCCCTCAAGTCAAATTTTTTTGTAATGTGATGGTCATGTCATCCAGATCATAAACGTTAATATCATTGTCATTACCATCATCCTTATCACCATCATCATCATTAGTGTTGTTATTATCATTAATATTGTTCATGTTTTTATTGTAGTATTAATATTATCATTGTTATTGATAAGTGTGGAGTAATTAGTAGTAATATTAATTGCTGCTATTATCATTATTATTGTTATTGTTATTACTACTATTATTATCATATATATTTTTTCAATTATTATTGTATGATAATTATTCTTGATATTATCATTATTATTATTATTATTATTATTATTGTTATAATTATTATTATTATTATCATTATTATCATTATTATTATCATTATTATTATCATTATCATTATTATTATTATTTTAACTGCTATCATCCTTATTATTGTTATAGTTATTTTAGTATTCTTAACCCAGTGCCGCCGGGGAAAACGAACAAAAAATGGGGAAAATGCTATGCCTATTTTCTATATTTTTTGTGAAATGTCTGCCCATAGATGGCTCTGCTAGTGCTTAGCCACAAAGGAGTCAATTAGTAGACCTTGTGACTATTTTTTACTAGTGTTATGAATATCGATGGTTATTTTTATTATAAACATTATAATTATTATAATGTTTTTTAACATTAGTAACAGCAAAATAAGATAAAGTAAAATATTTTGTAAATCAAAGAAAAGGGTGAACGGGCGAGACAGGCAATACTCGTAATTGGCTCATTGGTGACTTAGTACAAGTGTAGCCATCTATGAGTTAAAACAATCAAACAAGTACTCACAGTGGGTATAGCATGTGTCTACATGTCGTACCCATTGGCAAGGGGTTAATTTTCTTGTTATTATTATTGATATTATTATTATTAGTTGTTTTTTTCTACCATCATCGTTCTTGTTACTGTTACTGTTCTTATTTTTTTAATAATAATAACACTAGTAAGAAAAATACAAAATACGAGAACAATAATAATAATAATAATAATAATAATAATAATAATAACAATAATAATAATGACAATAACAATATTATTAACAATTATCTTAATAATAATTTACTGTTATTATTATTATTTTTATTATTATTATTTTTATTATTATTATTATTATAATTATCATTATCATTGTCATTGTTATTATTATTTTATTATAATTATTATTATTATAATTATAATTGCTATTGTTATTGTTAATATTATTGTTTTCTTTATCATTATGATTATCATTGGAGTTGTAATTATTTTTTATTATTGTCATCATTGACATTGTTATTATTAATAGTAATATTATTGTTATTGTTATCATCATCATCATCATCATCATCATCATCATCATCATCATCATTGTTATTACTATTACTATTACTACTATGTTATTATTGTTATTATGATTATTGTTATTATTGTTGTTATTATTATTATTATTATTATTATTATTATTATTATTGTTATTATTGTTATTATAACTGTATATATATCATGATGATAATATTATTATTGATATGATGATTCTTGATATTAATATTAATGTTAATGATAAAGTTATTATTACTATTATTATTATCATTATTAGATTTTTTTATTATCATTATCATAATCGCAATTATTATTGTTATTTTTTTTGTTACTACTATTGTTATTATTATTGTTATTAATTTTATTATTATTGGTAGCTATTGTTGTAATGGTTATTATTATTAAGATAATTGTTAATAATATTGTTATTGTCATTATTATTATTGTTATTATTATTATTATTATTATTATTATTATTATTATTATTATTGTTCTCGTATTTTGTATTTTTCTTACTAGTGTTATTATTATTAATATTAATCATATGCTACAGGGGAAAGTGCTGCACTCATTTTTATTTATGTATGTATTTATTTATTTATCTATTTATTTATTTATTTATTATTTTTTTAAATTTATATATTTATTTTTTTTATTTTTTTTTGTGAAATGTCTCTCACATAGATGGCTCAGCTAGTGCTTAGCCACAAATTAGTAAATTAGTAGACCTTGTGACATTACCTAATTTCAGCTTTCCTTGAATTGGTGGAAAAAACATAATTTTTACTAATGCTATGAATATCAATGATGTTCTTTTTATCATAGATATTATAATTACTATAATATTAGTAACAGCAAAGTAAGATAACGTAAAATATTTTTGTAAATCAAGGAAAAGGGTAAATGTTCAAGACAGGCAGTACTCGTAATTGGCTCATTAGTGACTTGGTACAAGTGTAGCCATCTATGTGTAAAAGCAATTAATAAAGTAAACTCACAGTGGGCATGGCACGTACATACATTCCATGCCCGTCAGCATTGGGTCAATATTATTATTATTTTATACTATAATTTTTGTTACACCTTCATTATTATTATTATAAATATTGTTGGTATTACTGTTATTATTAGTATTATCATGATTATTATCATTATTGTTGTTGTTATTTTTGTAACTTATTATTATTATTATTATTATTATTATTATTATTATTATTATTGTATTTATTATTATTAGTATTATTATTAGTATTATTACTATTATTATTGTAGTTATTTTTATTGTTGTTATTATTATTATTATTATTATTGAAGTTATTGTTTTGTTATTATTATTGTTCATATTATTATTTGTTAGTAATATTATTATTTT
>NC_061828.1:25063493-25068493 GCF_019202785.1 Penaeus chinensis | reverse complement strand
TTTGTTTTCCAGTTATTGATATTAAAAGTTACTTTTACCTTCTTTAATTGTGTTAGGACCTTGCTATCTCTAGATACCTTGTGTTTGCAGAACCAGTCAGAATGGTGGGGAGTGATATGCAGTTCTGCCTTCGGTGGAACAACTTTGGCACAACCATGACAGCCGCACTCCACTCCCTTCATGAAGGGGGGGATTTTGTTGATGTCACATTGGCAGCTGATGGTGTGCAGCTGAAGGCCCATAAACTTGTCCTCTCAGCATGTAGTCCATATTTTCGAGATATTTTAAAGGTGTGTATAAACTATGCAGTTCAGTAGCTACTATTGATTCTATCATTGCCATTGTTAGCATTAATATTGTTTATTAATTTCTCTTGTTAACTTTAAGCTGATACTTGTCTTCAGGTGGTTGGCACTATTAAGCTTAAGCTATAGTAAGTAGCATTATAATACTTCATATAAACTGTTTTGTTGCAGAATAACCCATGTCAGCACCCAGTGATCATCTTACGGGATGTACCCATAGAAGATCTTGAAGCAGTATTAGCCTTCATGTATGAAGGTCAAGTTAATGTCTCTCAGACTCGGCTCCACACATTTATGAAACTTGCAGAGGCACTCCAGGTGCGCGGCTTGACAGACACACAGACAGCAAGAGCACGTGTTGAAAAGGTTTTTATCTTTTAATTTGTTTGTCTGATGCCATTAATTCTTAACACAGAAAAAGGGATTGGAGTTAGACTCTCCAAGACATTAATTTCTAATGCATAGGAGGATTGATAGATTAGTTGATTTTATTTTCTCATTAATATATATATATATATATATATATATATATATATATATATGAGAAACTATGATAATATTTTGTCAAAAGGTGCTCTTTGTTATCATGAGAATAACTTGTTGCCACTACACACAAAATTTGAGTCTCAGGAAAAGTGCAAGTAGCTTTGATGATGCCAAAGAAACTCTCCTGATGAGGCAGCCTTCTGTAACGTTTTTAGTCTCTCTCATTTATTAATTCATCAGTTTTCTCTCTTTCTCAAATTGACAGGCTCCCACTCTAAACTTGTTCTGCTTCACCTCAACTTCATCTGTAATATCACCGTTATTATCAGTAAAACAAATATTGCCCAAGAAATTCAGCTGATGTGAGAAAATATTAGTCAGGTCTACATCAGACACAATAACAATATCAGCATATCTTACTCTGATGTTGACAAGGCTTTCTGCATTTTCCTAGAATTCAATTTGGTTCTATGGCTGGCTGCAATTTAGCCTACACAGTGGGATTTCCCTGTGCCATAGCAAGCCACAACTTCAACCAGCCACAACTGTGCATAGTATTGGTGCTTGTTACCCAGCATTTGGGCTAGGTTTGCCAGTATGTGATACGACCTTATCCAGGTTAAGGGCAATTTCCATCCAAACTACCTATCGGATTAAGTTCAGTGTTGATTCTGAAATGATACAAAAGCATGGGTTCTGGCAAAATAAAAGTGGTACTGGCATTTCTGATTAACCTTTGATATATGCCAACTTTATCACATGAAATGAATAACTCAATAACTAAGGCACATATATGCTTTGTAGAACAAAATATGAATGGGAATTAATAATTCCCTCTGAATTATGCTGCTTAGGTGAAGCTATAAGTCCATGTTCTATTTTGACATATATATCTTTGTAAAGTTGTTGAATTTATTTCATAACCTGTTCAACAGTTGTAACATTGAAGACCATTCACACAGTCTCAGCATTAGTAGAAAAAAAAATCAGAACTTTAAAATTGGATCAGTTGCATTATAAAAGCTCAAAAAAATATATAGAATTTGGTTAGGTTTCTTTTATTTGTACTGTTATTATTTAGTCAACAATACTAATGTTTTACATGAAAAAGAAAGTTGAAAGCTTTGCAATCCAACTCATATTTTGGTTCTTACTAATAAAGATTAAATGTTCAAAGATCTAATCTGGAAAACCACAGTTTTGGAATTTTCAGGTACCATTACTAAATATGTGCAATAATTTTTTAATTTTATTGATATTTTAATGTCTCAGACATTTTTGTTGCGTGGCATAGTTTTCATGTATACTAATCTTGGTGCATTGTGAATGATTCAGCAGTACATGATGCAACTGAACTCACCAATAATTACAGTAATTCATTATGATAACAACCTTTTCATCTCAAACGATGGAACAGTAAGGACGGTATGCTTTTTGACACAAATGCACGCTAATGGAGGACAACGTGAAGTGTTTGGTTGAATGACATTGCTTTACTCTTATTTATTGTCATTCACACTTGGTTGTTTTACAGACATTGTAACACATGTCTAGACTGACACATTCATTATGCATTGTCACGTTTCACATAGATCCATATTCACAACCAAACATCGTAGATGAATTATTGAACCCAACAAGAAGGCAGGCAAAACAAATGGATTGATGAACTGTTGAAAGCCTCGATTTCACCCAATCCAGCAGACACACTTGACAACTACTCAGAATATTAGAAACAAACAAATCACAATCCTATAATCCAACAGCTCCCATGATTTTGAGAATATTAACCCAATGGCGACGGGTCACAGCTATCGCCGTCATAACAATACGCCCGATTTGAGGCGTGCGGCTGTCCGGAGCGGCACCGCGCCAAAACGCCCCGAGGCAATGATTCGGCTTGATGTACCGAATTCACGCGCTCAGAGTCGGCGCGCTGCCGCCGTTCGCCAGAGCGTAGAGTTTTTTTTAATTTTCTATACCCGACGCCATTGGGTAAAAAGAAGACGATGACAACGACAAATTTCTCACGTGTCTAGCCACAACTTTGAAAGAAATTATAAGGCATGAATACAAATGCTTGTACAGTGCCCATACAGAAAACGATGGCAGTACAGCTGCACCAGTACCTATACTGGAAGTCAAAACAGCCATAAACCAAATAAAATCAGGAAAATGCACACTAAAGTAGAAAAGGCAGTTGGGGAAGATAGAGACTATCCTGAAATGATCACACACCAATGACCTACAGAACTAAAAGACTAGCTAAAAGTCTTTCAGATGTAACTTCTGTTTAACCTAAAACCTGGAAACAAGCTAAGGTCCTTGTAATATCTTGTAAGAACTGCAAGCCTTCCAGCTTGTCTAGCCTCCCATGCAGAAACTTGTTTTTTCAGCTTTCTCTATGACAAATTTTGGTTGTGGGGATTTAAAGAGTACAGTTCTATATACTAGAAAATGCATATATATTTTCATATTTCAAATAAGAGTAAATATAAGTCGCAAAAGCTATCACAGTTACCCTTCACATTTGAATAGAACTACTGATAGATTGCCTGTGAATACGTAGATAAAATAGAAATTAAATAATTTCTTTTATCCTAGAAATGATAATATGGGTATTTAGATGTAATTATAATTACTTGTGGCAGAAGGTAACACTGATACATAATTGTAATAAGTGTGAAGAGTAATGTAGGAGGAAGAAAAGATTTAGGATTTGGCTGGGTGAAAGATGCCATTTAGCACCAGAATTACTACTTTTGCACTCCTTATGTTTAATTCACAAAAAGATAAAGGTTGGAACACAGGACTGCATCATTGGCTCCCGCAGAGGACCTAAAAGGGGAGTAAGGTTATTAGAGTGATGTCATGGGAGTGGCTGAAGAGAACTTACCTAACAGTATCAAATAATGTTAGAGACACTTTGTCTTATTCATAATGAAAAAAGTTGAAGGAAACATCTAGTCAGTTTTTGACAGGCTTGCAACAATCATGCCAAATAGGACCACACATTTTTTGCAATTAACCATAATCGTGGCAAATAGAACTTAGAGGTTAAAACCAGGAAAACCAAAAGATGATCTAGTAAGCTATGTTATGCAGTTTTTCCAAGTTATTAGAGTGAATCAATCTCACAAGATTGGCACCAAACCCATACCCAAGCACCACATACCACAAGAACAAGTTGGTTTCAGAGCAGGACAGAACACAATGGAAAAAATACAGCCACTCACTTCTTACATTGAAGCTAGGTATAAAAAGAAAGTAAAAAAAGTTAAATTTTCCTTGACCTCTCTGCAGCTTATGGCACTGTATGGTGTGACAGTCTAATGTTAACCTGCAAAATTCATTGCCTGCAGGAAAGAGTATCTCTCCAAAGTACTGATAGTCTTCTCCTATCTTTCACCATCTCTCAGGTGCATGGAAGGACCTATTATGCTCATTTGCTTATTTTTAGGCCATGTTCACATAAGGGATACTGCCTACAATATAAATATACATAAGTACATACCTTTTTCATCATTTTGCTCTAGCCACATCTTCTGACCTTCGGCATGTTCCTACTCCTTGTGTATTATCCCCCTTTGCTCCAGCCTTCCTTCCCCACACTAAATCCTCAACTTCCCAGTTTGCCCCAAGTACTACTGATGCAGAATACTCAAACTACTAATAATATTGCAATATGCAGGGCTTATTTTATAGCTTTAACTTTAATGTCACAGCAACTGTACATTTTTATTTTTTTTAATTATCATCATCATCATCATCTATCATCATGTATCATCCATTATTATCATCATCTTTGTTATGAATGATAATAATAATAATAATAATATGATATTGCATCCATATTGCATTCATGTTTGACCTCAAAACTACATTCCTTACACCTCTCACAATACTAAAGACTAATATGGAGTCACTTATTTACAACCTTGATATACCTTTAATAAAAAGTATAGAGACCTCCAAATCTAGTAAAACAGTCAATTCATGGCTAAATAAAACAGTCTGTTAGTTTTATAGATATATAACTGCAACATCAGTTAGGCCAGGATATGAGTGGAGAACTGACATCGCGCACTGCATCTTCAGAGTAGCAAACAATCATAAACAAATAATGCCTCTTGTGATCCAGATTAATTTGAAACTACTTTCACAGTTACCTTTATCAAATACTGTAACTAGGTTAAGGAAATAAGAATA
>NC_061828.1:25030993-25048493 GCF_019202785.1 Penaeus chinensis | reverse complement strand
TTATGGGACGACTGGTACCTGCTCTGGCGAGTTCCTGGTCCTTCACTGGATCGACGGGCGTAATTATCCTAGTCTTTTTCGGTTTCTGGCGATTTCCTGGTGACGATTTTTACAGCGCCCGAAGGTGACCGTTTCGAAACTGCAGCAGGGCCTCCTTCGGTACTATGACAGATATTGTGAACAAGATTATACACATAAGGGCCAAGATAGTAAGAGAAAAGAAAGACAACAGAGGAGAGGGGATGTTAAGCGCCACTAGCCGATTATTTATATAATTTGCATTTTTATCGATGAATTTTCGTTATTTTCGTCTTCTCCTTTTTTTTTTTTTTTTTTTTTTTTTTTTTCACAAAGTTAAGGAAAAAATAGGAGAGAGAGACGGTAACAGCAGTCCGCATAGACTTAGCTTGAACTTCTAACCGTCTCTGATAGACAGGAGGGTAAATAAGGGAAACGACAAAGGCATCCGCAAGGAATTATTTGAACCAATTGTCGTAACGCAGAGAAGAATGAGAGTGAAAGTGACCTCACACAGACCGGACATGGGTGCCAAACAAGGAAATTAGCCTTAATTTTACACAAATGCAATAAACAAGTTATAGAAGTAATACAAAATTATTTAAAATACTACATTGAATTTAACATTTAATGATATGCGACAGAATGACGCACTAATGAGTGATGACGTGAAACAATTCGCAGCGAATCTTCTCGGGGAAAAAATTCTGCCGAGGTAACATGTCAAGCTGCGCATACAGACTTCAATTGACGGGGGGGTCTCTGTACCCTAATTTGCCGTACTTTATGAAGCGAAATGAGCTGGGAAAATATTAATAACCCACTCTATCTGCAAATCTGTGATGGGCGCTCATGCAATGCCCTACGGGTATTTATCATGAATCACAAATTGATGGGATTTACCCCAAACATGGCAGCGACGTGAAGGGGGTGAGCGGGATGTGATTAATAAGAGAATCTCAATTCTAGCTTAAACCCTAGTCCTACATTATTTAACGGACCTAACCGCGGGTCACTCCGGCTCAAAAAGTGCCGAACGAACTATTCGTCGGAGCGCGGATCTTTAGGCATATACGCAACCCCAAGTAATCAGGCATTCTGACACTATGATAAGGGGAAGATCCCTGGCGCTATATAAAAATGTAAGTAATTCGCATTACAAGCTCCGCTCTAGCGCTGATAGAACGTGTCACCAGTGAACATGCAACGGATGCTACGCATTATCCTATAATGTAAGTCTTGAAAACAATATACAGGAAATGCCAGCGGTTCTCACATTCATTTCACGTGTCAATCACTCAGAGTGAAAGTGGGGTCAGGTCACACAGCTGTCCCAAGCAGATGTGACTGATAGCTTTCACTCAGAGGTCAGGTCAAGACGGGAAATGGGTAGTGAGAAAGAATAATGATATGATGTTCATGAAATTAGTAAAATCTTGAATGAGTTAAATTTGTTGCAATTGAAACAATATACTCTCTAATCACGAGAAAAATTAAACAATACGTAATAAATATATATATATATATATATGTGTGTGTGTGTGTGTGTGTGTGTGTGTGTGTGTGTGTGTGTGTGTGTGTGTGTGTGTGTGTGTGTGTGTGTTTATATGTAAAATATATAAAATATATATGTAATATATATGTAATATATATGTAATATATATATATATATATATATATTTACATAGAGTGAATGAGAGTAAGAATGAGTGTGAAAGTATACTGATACAAACTGTATCAGGTAGATGAATTACCCAGTAATTTTTTTTGTTAGTGTTACTCTGTGTGTTTTTTTTTTTTTTTGTTTGTTTGTTTTTTTAATGTGATGATGAATATTAGAAACTGCATGTATATTTTTTTTTTGATTTTTAATCTTTTTTAACAGGAACACGTTACAAGAAGACATAACCTAGCATCAGGGGATGCACGCAATGGCCTCTTAATCCTGGAGGAAGCACACATGGTTCTCCAGATTGCACAACCAACGAGAATTGATTCCTTGATGGAGCTTATTAAGAATAAGAAGGACAAAGATGGGGATGATTCCAAAGGAAAAGATGGCGAGTCAAAAGATGCAGTTCAAAGTCAAAATCAAAGAGATAAAGGTGAGGGAAGCAAGTGAGGAAAGGAATCTACACTATAATTTCTCATTCAGGGATGACAAAAGAAGAGACAAATACTTCCAGATAGAGTTATACCTTGAGTTTTATGTAGTATGATGTGAATGCATGTTTAATGCGGGTGACTGTGCATAGGGTGATAACTGGTATTTTTCAAGTGTGATAAATGGATGTCAGTGTGCCTTCTGGCAAGAGAAGTTTCAAGGGTACATTTCATTGCCATACAGACATGTGATATTATACCTTGAGGATGAATCTTCTTGGATGTAAAATGTAGGAGTGGGTTTCAGAAGAATTATTCAGTTGTTTATAACAAGTTTGAAACCCTTGAGGAAGTGCATATGAATATAACCAGTACATAGAGCATGTATATTATATTTAGTCAGTCATGTCTTTCTTTACAATTTTATGAAGAGAATTAGATTCATAACAAAAAATTATTTTTGTAATTTCTTCCTTTAATTTATTCACAGTTTCTGAAAACAATTGGTGAAATGTAGGAAGTTCACAGCCTTTTCATATGCATTATCTTATTCCCAGTGTCATTAAGATAACCTATAAGAAAAGAGAAGTATATTTGTAGAGAACACTAATCACTATTTTTCATGTAACAATTCCAAGCTGAGATCAGATGTCATCTCATTGTAGAAAACTTTTATCTCCCTGGAAATGTACATCTGTTTTCCTGCTCTCTTTATAGTCAATTAGTGTACAGTGCTTCTGTATGTGTAATGTGGATCTAATGTCCATCAGAGGATACATTCCAGGGGTACCACTGAATTGTGCCTGTAGGAATATGACCCTCAAGAGGTTATCTGAGTTCTGTACCCACATTACATTAACTAATATTTGAATGGTAATGCACAAAATAATAATAATATAATTATTACTGTATTTATTCTGGAATGAGTATAGGGTCTCTTGTTTGAAATTATTTTAACTTTTGCCAGTACCTAACGGAAAATGTATTTTTATACTGAGTTAGTGGCAAATCAATATTTTTTTGTTCAATATAACATAAAATATGAATTTGTAGTTTTATTGTCATTTACCCTGAGTATTTGATATAGAATAAGATGACACCTAAAGTTGAATATTCTTTCACTTTAAAATATGAATAAATATTCTGAGTAATGATGGTACATTAAGAAACTGAATAAAATAAATTGGAAATATAAAAAATATTGGACAAAAAAGCATATCAGTTGTATCAAGCAAGCTGCTCCAAGTACACAAAGTGAGTGTGCAGCATTATTCATGGCTTGTTAACCCAGTCTCCTCTTACTGAAAAACTGGGCATTCTTATGGATTAAGCAGATTCCTGATCTTCAAATTTTGTTTGAGCCCATTTCGGTTTTGTGTATTACCCTCAGAAAACTTTATTGTACACTAGTCTCAACAACTCTTTCCATCAGTTGTGAAAAAAATTAAGTCTATTAATGTATATTTTATTTTGATTTTATATTTCTAACCCAGTGATATAAAAATTGTTGCTGTCCTAGTACTGATACAGAGGTCACCCATATGAGAAAAAAAAATTGAACCACTAAGAAGATATTTTTCTTCTTGCCAATAATTCAGGGCAAGCCAGTTGTTGATTCTCAATAAAACATTGAAAAGCAAGCATTTGGTCAGATTAGAATATTAGAGCCGCAAAATTCAATGCATTTATAATGCACTGAATAAGGAGCAGCCACTGCACCCAGAAAACCCTAAACCAATGAGATAGCCAGACAAGTAGTTGTCTATGCTCAGGGAGTGGTTTATGAAGTCTCAGACTGCTAACTTGGTTACCTTGGCTGTTTGTGATGCATCCCCAATCCCTGGGGTTTATTAATGAAAGTTTGAAAAAATAACAGTTTTCAGCCAATTTGAAAGGCTGCATCTTTACATGATGTATCAGGTACAACTTTAGAGTATTGTTTAGAGCACTCTGGAAAATGTAATTGAGACAAGGGTCAATGCAATATTGAACATTTAAGTTCAGGTAAAAAACTTGGCTATCAATTATAGTTTGATTCATGGGTGCAATGAGTTGAAATATTATATGCTACTTCCATCAGGCCTAGAAACTCTGTGGTCTGAAGAAGATTGCAGAGGTAGATGTAAGTATGGCCACTTGAAAATTGACAGATTATTCTGAAGGAACTATATGAGCTGAACTTGCAGATCAATGTATCACAGGAGTGAAACACCTACAATATATGTGGACAAGGCATGCTTGAAGATCACACCTGCAATACCTTCAAATGTAACAATTGCAACAAATTGACATGGCTTTAAATGAGAACTGTGGTTTCTGCAGATTGAAGAAGGAAATTGACTCCATCAAAGAAATACAAAAGTTGTCCCATGCTGAAGTAAGGTGGATGGTATGCCATAGGATAACACATTCTGGAAAAATAGACTCTGCAAGGTTAACAAAGTCAGCAGTGTACCAACACCCCAAACTAATCCAGTCTTTCAAAGGCCCTCCAGCCTTAAGAGCAGAAACAGAACAGTATGCTCTCAGAAAGACCAAATTCTGAGGGTTAGATAGGGGAAGAACGCTCATGCCTGTTGTTATTGTGGGATGGCTTGGGAAATGGAGACAGGCTGGGGATCCACCCTGGCCTTGAGCCTCAGCCCTCGACTCAACTAATTTTGCAAGGTCTTCTCTTCTGCCTCTTTCCTTTTCCTTTTCTTTTCCAAACCCTTCTACTATCTGCTTCCTAAGGTGTGAGGGCCATGTTGAAAGGATGAAAGGTTGACCTTGTCATGAATGGCATAAGGGAGCCATGGGAACAGTATAGTTGTATATCCTTTACCCTTCAAGGGGACACTGAGGAGTGGACTGTTTCACTCCCCAGTATACTCCAGGCTTACCATGGGCATTAATAAAGATTTTGTACATTTATTAGAGGCATTGAGGCTTGCCCCTTTATTAACTAGACCCACTAATTTCTATTCTCCCAGTTCCCCAACCCCAGGCTCTCCTTTGAACATGACTTTGAACACTGCTACAACTACCCTCTCCTCAATGCCTACTGTCGCCTGAGGCCAGTCCAAAACAGGTGAGTAAAGTGAACAAAAATAGAAAAAAAAGAAAAATCAGCTATGCTAGGGCATTTTAAGCTATAACCTGACCTTTATTGGTGTAATTTATTTTTTTAAAAAGTAAAAAATTTGGGCAAACAGTCTTAGGGGGTCAGTTGTCCCCACCCACTCAATCCACCTCCTGATCCGAATCATAAACTAAAACATTATCAATCCAGACTGACTTTACTGGCAACCTATTCCTGCCCAGTCTACGACAAAGGTTGGTCACATTGAGGGGAAGACTTACTCACCTGCCTTGTTGACTATGATGCAGTATCAGTACAAGGCTGCACGTTAGCCGTCGTAAGTCCTCCACCAACATTGCCAAGAATACTTTTCTTAGACATGACCTCCCCCATGAGACTCCTCATCCACTTACTCCCACTTCCACTACACTCAAATTGAATGCTGATATCCATCCTCCTACTCACTCCCCCCCCTTCATTCCCTGCTATCCCTTCTATTCCATCCTGGATAAACATGAATCCCCTTCCCCAGGTCCTTTCCCTCCTTCTCATCCCTTATCTCATCCCCTGGCTCCTTCCCTTCCATTTTATCCGACACGCATTTTTACCCTGGGGTTTTCGCAGTTTCTGTTTTCAGAAACTTGAACTTTGTCATATCCTTTCTTCTTAAAACCCATCCATAGTCTGCCTTCAAAAGACTTTTCTTATACATCCTGCCGTACCAATTCCCAATTACAGTTGTGTCTCCCTCACAATCCTTAATGTGTCGTCTATACTTATCCATCAGAAAACACCTTATGTTATACCTCCCTTTCAAACCACTGCCCATTGCGCAGTTATTTGCATCTTTCTTCACTGCACCTATCCTTATTTCAGTCGACTTCTCCCATTCCCTCTCCACTGACTTTGTTGCCTTTGAAATTCTATTTACCCAACTCTAGCCACCTTTCTTTATAGTTAGTGATTTTAACTGCCACCATACTCTTTGCGGTGGTTCCACCACCACTTTCCGTGGCTGATCCTTGGAACGCTTTCTCTCCACAACTGACATTATTATTTGTAATTCAGATTACAAATAATTCACCCCACACACTCTGACATGCGCATGCAATCTTTTTCATCCTTGACCTCTCTATGCTCCTCTTCTCTCCTTTTAGGCTTCTACTGGTTAGTTCTAGACCTCTTTCCATGCAGTGACCACTTTCATTTTCTCTTTTTCTCCTATTTTACTTGTCTAGCTTCCTAATCCCTCACGCTGGTGCTCTCATAGAGCTGACTGGCATACTTTTACTTCAATCTCTACAATTACTATCCCTCTATCATCTTTCATCTGTGGGAGCCCCTCAGGCGAATGTTAGGCCACTTAGGTAGGTGACTGCAGTCAGCTCAGTGGATGGACAGATCATTTCAGATCATGCTGGGGTTCGGAAATATAGGGCTGAGTATTTTGAACACCTATTGCAGGTAGACCCTCCAGCAGTTAGTCTGGATGTAATTGG
Organism: Penaeus chinensis; assembly: GCF_019202785.1. Taxonomy (NCBI): domain Eukaryota; kingdom Metazoa; phylum Arthropoda; class Malacostraca; order Decapoda; family Penaeidae; genus Penaeus; species Penaeus chinensis. The sequence goes on along the minus strand of NC_061828.1, from coordinate 25,041,812 downwards.
TGTTACAATATCTGTGCTGGACTGGAATTAGGGAGGCGATCTCTAATGAAGGATGAAAAAGCTACAGGTATATGTGATATCCCTGCCAAACTGTTAAAGGCTGGGGGTGAACCCTTGACATGGGGCTTGCATATGGTCTTGACTGCCATCTAGCAGTCTAGTTCCATTCTCCCGGACATGTTAAGGAGCATAGTCATCCCTCTCTGGAAACTGAAAGGGGATCGGTGGGACTGTAACAGCTACCATGACATCACACTGCTTAGTATACCAGGCAAGATTTTCTCCCACATTCTTCTGAAATGGATCCGTGATCACATGCTAAGGCACCAGAGACCAGAGCAGTCTAGATTCACTTCTGCCAAGTCCACAATAGACCGTATCCTAGCACTTCGAATCACTGTGGAACACAATTGTGAGTTTGGTTTTGGGCTGATTGCAGCCTACATCGACCTAAAGAAACAACATTTGCATGGACTGGATAATGGGCAGAGCTAATGTCCAAAGTCACTGTGGAGCAACACTGGGCAATGTCAAGGTCACTAGCTTCGACTTTGCCGACGATGTTGCTATCCTATCTGATTCTCTGGAATCACTGTTGGTGGCTCTTGATGCATTTAGCAATGAGGCCAAGCTTCATTACTAAATGCATCAAGAGCTAGGATTTGGGGGGCCTGGTAGGGGAACCTGTTAAGTCAATACATGCTTGTAGTGAGGACGTTGAAGTCACAGCGAGCATTTCATACCTTGGTAACGTAGTCCATGTCTCTGAGCTGTCAGACCAGTAAATCAGTAGACATATTGGTCTGGCAGCAGGAGCCATGAACTCGGTCAACAAGAGCAGTTGGAGATCTCAGTACCTTTGATGAAGGACCAACACTGACAGTATCAAGGCCTTGTTACTACCAGATTTGCTACATAGTAGCCAAACCTGGACGCTATATAGTCTGGAATCTCATCTTGATGCCTTTTGTAACAAGTCCCTATGCCTAATCATGGGATACAGTTAGCAGGACCAAGTATCCAACCGACGGACACACCGTGAGACCGGCATAGGACCTGTTACGGGACCGCCAACTCAGACTATACAGGCCCTAGCTCGTTTCCATGCTATCAAGTTGCCTCTTTACAAGATAATCCTGGGTGGAGGAGGCCCAAGGGGCGACCTAGGAGGTCATGACTTGGGCAGTTCGACCAGACCTGTCATGAGGAGCTAGAGATGGGCCAAGGGCGAAGGGTGGATGCAGCCATGCGCCCTCGGCGGCCCCCGATGATGATCATCATCTTTCCTGGCCACTTCAGATATGCTTCAACATCATCTTTCCCGATCACTTCAGATATGCCTAAACAGCCATTCCCTGAACCTCCTGATCAGTATGACCCATGATGGATTTCTGATTCCACCAAAGTGGTTCATTTAAAAAACGGAGCCTTGAGCAGTTGTCGCAAGTGAGGAACCCTTAGTCAGCTATCAAGCTCTGATCTCTTTTAAAAGTTTCTGCCTGTCTTTGCTGCACAATCCGGAACAGCAAAACAAAAATCTGGCGAATTTGTTTCCTCGATTACATCTTCTACATCACTTTCAGCGGTCTGGCGTCGGATCCATAAACTGTCGGGCAAATATCCCCCCCCCCCATCCAGCCCCCACCCTTCATATTCAAGGTGCATATCTCTGATTCTCTTCAAGTCGCTACTGAACTGGGTGACTATTTCAGCCGGTCATTAGTGGCTTTCACCTTTCTCTACACTTTTCTTCTATCAAGTCCAGCAGAGAACGCACTCCCATCTCTTCGCTGTCTTCTACTGAGTCCTATAATGCCACCTTTTCTTCCTCTTCCTCTGCCGCAACACCCACGAAGGCCTTGACAGTATTCATTACACCTCCCATTTTCCTCTCTATTCTCAACCACAATTGGACGACAGGAAATTTTCCTCCTCGCTGACATGAAGCCCTTAGTTCTCCCCTTCTTGAAACATAAGTGTGTCTGCAGACTATTAGAACGAATAGTTAACTTCTGCATTTCGAGACATATATTATATCCGCATTCGCACGCCATGACTCCGTATTAGCTATATCCTTTGACCTAGAAAAAACACGTGATGATACTATATGCCTTCCTCTCTCCCAACATCCTCTACTCCTCTTCGTGCACAGTCATCTTCATTTTCTGCCCCCTCCTCCCTTATTACTATTCATCCTTATTGTCCACCTCCCCGCAGTACTACCTCACTCCACCATTCCTCCCTCCCGCCCTCGGCCTTCTACTACTTCTTCCATTAAAAACCTTTTGAATACTCTTTTTATCCCAACAAAGTGGTGTCGATTTTTGGTGATTTCTCTTACAGCTCCGCACTCTGACAAATGTTCCCTCCATAGCAAATATTATCACTGTTACATCTGAGCCCCCAAGCTCGTGTATTACCTCGCTGGAAAACCTGTTCCTGCTGAACCTCACTCCTCCTTTGGTAGCTGTACCGGAATTGTTTCCATCTCCTGATTGTCCTGTCTAAGATGAGGTTTGGTCAGACTGTGCTAATGACCTGCTTCCCTGCCTCGTTGACGATGATGCAGATCAGTACGGTGCTAAACTATTCCCCTCAGAGGAACCAATAGTGTCAAAATTACCTTCCGTAGACAAAGCCTCCTGCATGAAGTTTATATTGGCGGGAAGTCCTGCCTTGTCTGACCATATCGACCCCTTCCCCGTCAATGTCAGAAATGTTGACGTTTTGACTGTCAGGCGCTGTCGCTCCACAGCCCGCTGTCATCTATGTGCCCAACCCGGGTCATACCCGCTAAAATTGCTCTGCACAAATGCGCACGTGTGCCGAGTACGGTGTAATGTATTTTACAGGAGCTACCCTACCTACAAGTTCGAGTCTGAGGTAGCAATTATCAAATTCATACTTGGCCTCATTCTACTCCACCGCATTCCTGTCCCACCCTAAGATGTCTCAGCATCTCCCCCAGTATCACTTCCCCGTGCACCTTACCACGCCATCTCTACTCCCTCTATATCCCAGTCAAATTATTTTACCATTCTGAATTCAGGTACTCCAATCTCTACCACGTTTCCTGTGCCTGCCCCTTCTTTTCACTGTACCTGTCGCGCCAGGCAATCTAAACGTTCCACACATCTATCACATTTTCTCCTACACTTACCTCTTCCTCTGCTCCTCGGACGTCTGTTTCTCTTCTCTTCCTCATAAGAAAATCCTTGTTTCTCAAACTTTCCCACCCACCTCCCCCCCGGAAACTCATGAGGACACTCAAAACTTCCTAAACATGACATAAGAGAACACCCCTTACCTACCCTCCAATCACTCTACTTCCATTCCATCTGCATTCAAAGTGACTGCCGACATCCATCTTCATCCTCCCTCTCCTCTTGCACCCCCTCCTTTCCCCATTATCCCTTCCTCTCCCTCCTGGATGCTCAAGTAACTCCCTTTCGTCACAACAGTGTCTCTCCTGGATCCTTCCCCTCCAGATGTTCTTCCCGATATTTTACTTCCCTTCCCTGGTCCCCAGTCTCATTCCCGCGGTTCTTCCTCTGCTTCTCCGACATCCATTTCCACCCTCATTACTCGGTGATTGCTTCTTAATGGCTCCATTTTCAGTCTCACACATTTTGTTGTCCGATCACAGCTTTACTGCAACAGGTACCTTTGTTTTTCCTTATTAGTCCTCTCTTCCCCGACCGCCCAATTTGTTAGACATCCTCACGGAAGCCCCCCATCTCTTTCTTTGGCTTCCCCAGACACATAGATACTTCCATTTGATCTAATTGCTCTTTAGCCCCCTTCAACCTTTTACTAATCCCCGCCTTGCCACATATGTTCCCTTTCTTCAGCCATTTTCACTACCATACTATGCTTTAGTCCTGTACGACCTTCAACATCCAACGCATTTTTTTTTTTTTTTTTTTTTTTTTTTTTGTAATCATTAACTCAGATTAGTCTTTTCGCTAGATGACCTAAGATGTCTAGTACATTTAATATTTGTTTTATCATGAACCATTACCCCTACACAGCTAGACGCAAGAGAACAGCACACAACAGTCCACATTCCTCAAAGTATCCATTACCCTGAAAATGCTTTGTCATAGTTATTTATGTGTTGGTACAACAAATTTGATGACTGCTACAAATAACAACGGTTATTCAATTTCGCAGTATAGAAGTTGTCACTTTTCCGTTATTGTTCATATGTGTACATATGAATTACATCGTACATGTGTGCACACTTGATTACAAATGTGTGCCTGTGAGCGAAGTGAGCACAATTAGCAGGGGATTTTTTTTGGGGGGTGGGGGGAAGGGGGAGCGTCGGTGAGCGAAGTGAGCACAATTAGCTGGGGATATTTTTTTGGGGGGGAGGGGCACAGTAAATAAAACTCAATAGAGTATAAACAAAATATATGGTCTAAATGTTATATGTACATTAAATTTCTATTAATAACATTTTTCTGGTATTCACGGATAATATATATCAATTTATTCATATGTTGCTGTTGTAGTTCTACTGCCAATAGTTACAGTACCGTTCTATGGAACTGGTGATACTGATGTGATCACAATACATACGTGTTTAGAAGCAATCATCTGTTCTTGAACCTTCTGGTTAAGAGGTAAATCTAGCAATACTGTATATAATATTTAGTATTGAGATATATAACGATAATGATAACCAGGATTTGGGTCAGTTGCTGTACCAGTCTATTCTGCTTTGTATGTGTCTGGAATCAAATTCACTTTGCCCTAAAAGTTGTTGGGGTGTGGCCTTGGGGAAGATTAACATCAGCGGAAAAGGTAAGCTACCTTGATCTTCATGTAAACATGCATGTGGAGCAGGCGAGACTGAATACCTTCTTCCTCAAGAATCACAAGCTGAAGCAGCAGGAAAAAAATCAGAGTTGGACGGCGTACGTGTGGGCAATGCCCGATGCCATCTCGAGCAGGATTCAATCAAATTTTCGAGCAGCCAAAATTTGAATTTTGCCCGATCACTGTGCGAGTACTGCTCGACCTAGAACAAAAGCTCCATAAATACTGCACTATGGATGTACGATCATTATGAACACTGCCTGATGTTTATAGCACTCCTGCCCGATCTCTGAGGGGGCGTCATTTCAGCTTTTATTAGGGGTATGGTTGACGGGCGAAATGAAATGACGCCCCTGGTCTGTGCGCAAAATAAGCGCTGCGCTCATTTTCCTCCAGAGATCCGAAAAGCTCGAATGTTGCACAAATGGCACCCCTGTATTAGCCCGTGGCTGAACGAGAACTGTTTTTATGTTTTTCTTAGTTAATTCAGAAAAAAAATAACATCTGAGTCATCGGGTTCGGCTGATATGATCAAGTTGTCTGGTTGTAGGCGTTCTTGGTTTGCCCTCAATTCGCTGGCAGACTGTTGCTGCTCGTTCTCGCAGAGAATTCGTTTGCTTCTGACTGAGGGTCGTGGTGTATGCACCTAGGGGCTGAGCGGCTAGTAGCTCGATTGACCCGTTGCCACAGCTCCATCAAACCTTCGGAATTGTTTTCTGCACGCGTTCACTCTGTGGTTGTCCTCCGTTATCTCGTCATTAAAGTACCAGGCGTCTAGACAAAGGCCGAGTTTCAGGTATGGTCTGTGAGGCTGTTTGATTTATAACATTGATAAGTTTGGCCCCAAGTACATGCACATTTTCACTCTGCCACCTATTCGGGCCTCGCCCTTGAGGCGCCATTTGATATGCCTCAAGGGGGTGCACTGTCCTCGATCCATCTTCGTGGCTGTTCGTCTTTGTCGTCCTCTTCTTTTTCTTGATCTTTGATGAAATTCACCCGTTCCCGACGCCCACATGTCCTCGAAGGTCTCGCCCAAGCCCTCCTCGACTTCGGATTCGTCTAGACTTTCTCGTAGTCCTCGCCCAGGTCTAACTCGGCGACGTATTCGTCTAAACGTCCTCGCAGATCTCGTCTAGGTTCTTATCGGCTGCGTGCTCTCCCAGAAGTCCTCGTATTCTTCGTCCGGGCAGGCGGTGCCCTTTCCGGCATCTTAGGGCGACTGATACCGGCGCTGACGAGCCTGGAGTTTGACAGGATGTTTGGGCGTCCAAACAGGCGGCGCTTTTCCACAGCATCCTGGGTAGGCTCCATGTGGGTTCCATGTTGGTCCCAGAGCCATTGCCCTGGTGGAACGGAGATGTCGATTATGGCTGATCCTTTTTGATCCTTAGATCGCACTCCTCATCCTACCGTCAAGACCTCCCCACCCCACCACGACGCCGCGCAAGCCTTGTCCCAGTTCATCATATTGTATGTTCCTTTACTAGTGTTGCACTCTTCCAACAATAAAGAGTCGAGCTGTACATACCACTGTCGCTGTCCAATCAGTTTATATTGAGGCATCCATAGCCAAATTCACATTCGTGGCAGAGGACACTGCCCCGGCGAGACATTCGCATTGTTCTGGGCGACTTCAATGCGGTATCCGACTGTGATTGAGCGGGCTACAAGATGTCTGTCGGCCACCATGGTTCGGAAGCTGATCCCAGCAGCCTCCTCCTCCGGGACTTTGCTAGGTCCCAGAGAATGAGGATTCCTGGCTTCTGGTATCAGCGCTCCAACCTACAATGCTGGACATGGTATAGCGATATGGGTACTGTGGCCAAGGATATCGACCACATTCTTGTCAGCACTCGATGGAGGATCCTCCAGAACTGCAGTGTTTACTGGAGTGCCGAGTTCTATGGCACTGACCATAGGCTGGTAGTGGCTACCCTATGGATCCACTTCAAAATTCCTCATCCCTTTAGTGGCCACTCTTGGGTGTTTCACCTGGACAGACTGAAGGAGGATGAGTGTGCCCGTGGGTTCACCATGGCAGACTCTGATCGATTCACAGAACTCGAAAACCTGACTGACCCAATTGCTTTGTGGGAGTCCTTCAAGCGCGAAACACTTGATACAGCGCAGGAGTCCACAGGCAAGGCAGAATTCCATCTCCCTGGAGACACTGGAGGCCAGTGAAGCATGCCGCATGGCTCGGCCGTATGGCAATCAGGACCTGCATCGCTCTTTGGTGTGTAGGGCTCGTTGGCAAATGACCTTCGCTCTGCCTACCAATCCCTGAGAAAACTGAGCTGTAAGCCTTCCTCGCAGATGACTGCGAGGAATCTGAGATGGCTAGATCATCTCAGATCATGTTGGGGTTCATGACTGTTGGGCTGAGTATTTTGAGCAACTGTATCAGTTGGCTTGGATGCAAGTTGTATCACAATACCTGTACCAGACCCACCCATCAGTGAGGAACCTCCTACCCTAACTGAGGTTAGGATGGCGATTTCCAAGCTAAAGTGTGGGAAAGCGGCAGGCATATGTGATATATCTGCTGAACTGCTAAAGGCTGGGGGTGAACCTATGGAAGGGCAAAGGGGATCGTTGGGACTGTAGCAACTACCATGGCATTACACTGCTCAGCATACCAGGCAAGGTTTTCGCCCACATTCTTCTGAAACGGATCCGCGACCACCTACTAAGGCACTAGAGACCGGAGGAATCTGGATTAATTCTTGGCAAGTCCACAATAGACCCTATCCTAGGGTTTCGAATAATTGTGGAACACCATCGTGCATTGCTTGCAACCTACATCGACCTCAAGAAGGCGTTTGACTCGGTGCATCGAGAATCGCTATGGGAGATTCTGAGACCTAGGGGAATTCCGACATTAGACCAATAATTCCGACATTATTGGTCTAATAACAAGCCTATATACCGGAACTGAAAGTGCAGTAAAGTGTGGTGAGGGCTTGTCGAACTTATTCCCTGTTAATTCAGAGGTGAGACAAGGCTATGTCCTTGCACCAACACTTTTCAACACCTGCATGGACTGGATAATGTGCAGAGCTACTACCCAAAGTCAGTGTGGAGCAACACAGGGCAATATAAGGGTCTCAAAGCTTGACTTTGCCGATGATGTTGCTATCCTATCTGAGTCCCAGGAGTTACTGGGGCCTGTTAAGAGAACTCATTCAGTCGATCCATGCTTGCGGTGAGGATGCTGAACTCACAAGAGCATTTGGAGAAGTCACTATCTAGTGCCTTGGAGTGTCGTCTTGAAGCCTTTTGTAAAGTCTCTTCGCCAGATCATGGGGTACAGTTGGCAAGACCATGTGTCCAACCGACGGCTACACCGTGAGACTGGCATGGGACCTGTTACTTGCATAATCCAGGATCGCCAACTCAGGCTATACGGCCACCTGGCTCGTTTCCCCGTGGATGACCCTGCCCATCAGACTGTCTCTCGGCGTTAGCTCCTTGATGATGATGATGATGATAGCCTCTTACAGTGTTTGTGAATATAAATATATATATATATATATATATATTTATATATATATATGAATATATATATATATATACATATATATATACATATATACATAAATATGTATATACATATATATACATATATGAGAGTGTGAGTGTGTGTGTGTGTGTATTCATATATAGGATATGAAGGATACAGTGTTAGTGAATATAAATATATATATATATATATATATATATATATATATATATACATGTATACATAAATATGTATATGTATATACACACATACATAAATATATATATACATGCGTATGTATATATATATATATATATATATATATATATATATATACACACACATATATATATACAGTGTTTGTGAATATAAATATATATATATATATATATTCATATATACATAAATATGTATATACATACATATATATATATATATATATATATATATATATATATATATATATATATATATATATGCACATACATAAATATATATTACTTCTGCTTCCTTCCAGTTAGGTAGATGTCCAGCTTCATCTACATGTACCACCATGGGGTTGGAAGTCCTGTGGTAACGGACGTCAGCTCGATGTTCGCTGATTCACTAAAGTATGCTGTATCGCATTTGCTGCAGGGTATGCGATATATAGAACTGTTGGGGTTGCTTTCGGGCTGCTTTCTGTCTCGTATTATGTCATGTATCTATTGCGGATGTGCTGGCGATTTTTACTGCACTGGCAAATTATCTGCTGATCGCCTGGGAAAGGTTACATGGTGGTAATAGGAGAAAATTATTAGAAGAGGGTGCAGAGTCTGATCTCGTGAATATGTTCTTCGCCTTCTTTCAGAGGTTTAACAGGAAGCCTCTGGGATAGTTATGCTTCATGAAAGAATGAATTACGGAGGCAACCTCAGTCTCAAGAAATTCAGGGCTGCAGATCCTCAGTGCTCTTGGCGGAGTCGTATTGGATATAATCATCTTTATATGTAGGCTTTCTGTATACAGAGACGCGTAGGCCATCGTCAACCCGATAGATCAGAGTGTCCATAGATCAAAGGGTAATTTCTGATCCTCTTCTTCCTCCATGGTGAACTGGAATTTCTCGCTGACGGAGTTAAGCCACGTGTATGCTGTAAGCATGACCTTCCGGGGACAATTATGAGGACATCATCTACGTAACGAAGCCAAGTTGAATGTCTGCCGGTTATGTCCTTGTAGTTATTCCTCTCCAACGTCTCCATGAGCAGGCTGGTCATGACTGCACTTAGTGGGGAACCCATGGCAAGACCAGTAATCTGCTGGTATTTTTCTCCTGTAAATTTAAAGTAGCCGAACTCCATGCATAACTTCATTAGGCTCACGAAGTGATGTTTCGGTAGGAAGTTCAGCTTCTGTCATGGAGCTGGTGACCCTCTCGACTGCTCGGACACCTCCGTCTGTGGGTACATTGGTAAAGAGTGATTTTACGTCAAAACTAGCAAGCTTTTTGTTTTTCCACCCGGAACTATGAAGACGTCTGATGAGGTCCCCATAGATGAGTGTGACTGCTTGGTCTTGAGTTCAGCGTTTGAGGTGCTCCATTCCATGCTAGGGAGAAATATTCCAGTGCTGAGCATACTTGTGACTTATAAAGATGTAAAGCACCTTCTGGAGAAAGGAGATGGAGAATCCTTAGTACGTTCAGCTTCTGTTTGGCTTTAATAGACAGACTTTCGATATGTTGGCCAAAGTTCAGTTTAAAGTCGAAAATAATTTTTTGTATGTTGATAGAATCTTGCTCTTTAATAAGACGTTCTTGCAAGAAGAGAACCTTGTTTCTTATGATTCGGTCCCTGCTCTCTCTCTCTCTCAGATGTGCCCTCGCTCCCGCGGCTCAGGTCATTCTCACCAGCCTTCCGCCCCCCACAGGGCTGGTCGGCGCCGTGACCGCCGAGTCAAGCCATCATACCACTATAACTACTCCTGCAAACCAATATTTAAAGACGTCATCTATAGTCTTTTACATTCTGGTGGCAGGGTGGTCGTTGCGTCTTTTTGGCTCGCAACATGGACACATAGTCTCCGAAATTCGCTCGACTATCGTTTCCACGATCATGTCTTCAAAACCGCGTGAGTACACGTTTTGGGCCTTTTCCTTTCTTTTCTCCATCTTCTACCATAAATGTGTTAAGCCGTATGTTGTGCAGTTACCCTCACGATAGTTTTGTTGGGTTAAAGTGCTAATTCACAGCAAATGGCATGCTCTCACTTTCTTCTGGCCTGTGTGATCACAGTATGTAGTCAACCAATATTTATCAGTATTTATCGAATTTTCCCGTGATTAGAGAGTTATATTGTTTCAAAAAAACGATTTTATCATTTTTCACGAATATCAGTTAATTTATTTATATTCTCATCGCGCATTTCCCGTCTTGACATGACCTAGGAGAGACAGTCATTAGTTGACACATGAAATGGTTGAGAAACAGCTAGCCGTTCCCATTAATA
>NC_061828.1:25003493-25025993 GCF_019202785.1 Penaeus chinensis | reverse complement strand
CCGGTACTTTTACCACCAACAATCCCCACCCACCACCTCCACCCACAACCCCTCCACAATTAAAACACACTCACACGCTTACCAGCACCACGACACCACCACCACCCCTTCAACTGCACCCACTACACCCAAAAACAACCACCATACTGCACACAATACCACCGCCTCCTATTACACCGCACTAGCACACCACCACCAAACCATCACCCACCACAATGTATACCACCATCACACACACACACACAACAAAACAACAAGTCTCTTCATATTACCATTATGCTTACCGAATAACCCACTTGGAATATTTTTTTAAACCAATTCCTTCATTTGCAACACACTTGAGAGAGAGAGAGAGAGAGCGAGAGAAGAGAAGAAAGAAGAGAGAGAGAGAGAGAGAGAAGAGGTTCTTGGTGTGATTTTTAAAATATATTAAATTTAAAGTTACCCATAAAATTCGTTTCCTACCAGCACACTTAAGCCCCCCGCCCCCCCCCCCACTCCAAATCTTTTGGGAAAAAAAATTCCGCGTCCGGGGCAGGAACTTTCCCCCCCCCCCCCTTGGCTTTTCAGGCGCTGATACCTCACTGACGAGCTCCTGAGTATACTGGATCTCGGGGCGTCCAGGCAGGGGGCGCCTGTCTACAGATCAGGGGCCCACGGTAATCCGGCAGTTTACCCTCGCGGGAAATCTAACGGTGTCCTGCAGGGGGCGCCCTTCCAAAATCCTGGGGCGGCTTAATACCTGCTCTGACGAACATTTTGTCTCCGGGCTTCGGGGCGATCCCCGAAAAAAAAACGCCCTTTTACCCAAAGCATCCAAAATTTACACAAAAAGGGGGGAGAAGTAAAAAAAAGAAGGCAACAGAGAAGAGGAGTGTTAAGGGGCCTCTGCTGATATTATTAAAAAAAAAAAAAAAAAAAATGCGGGTTTTGTATCAAACACGAGATTACGTCAGTTTAAAAAAAATGCAAAAAAACCTAAAATTTAAATACAAAAATATCAACTACCACACTGAATTCAACTTTTTTAATGAATGTAACGAAAAGACCACTAATGAACGTGACGGGTAAACATCGCAAGCTTCTCGCAAACGAATCTCAGAAAAATTTCCGGGGTAGGGGATGTCTACTGCCATTAGACTCCATTGACGGGGGTCATACCCAAAATACGTACTATACAACAAAAACGAGCTGGGAAAATTTATAATAAACCCACTCTACGCGGAGGGCGCCGTGACATGCCGCGACCCTAGGGTTAGCAGGTGTGAAATTTAAAAAGATCTATCTTTTTACCTTTTTTTTTCTATTACTTCCCCTCACCCCTTATCTCTCTCTCATCCTCTCATCCCTCTCTCCCCTCTCTCTCCTCTATATATAAATATATAGATATAATATATATATATATATATCTTTCTCCTTACTTCCCCTCCCCCCCCTCTCTATCTCTCTCTTCTCTCCTCATCTCAGCATCTACCTCATCAATCGTCTCTTCTCTCTCTCTCTCTCTCTCTCTCTCTCTCAATCTCTCGCATCTCTATCATCTCTCTCTCTCCTCTCTTTCTCTCTCTCTCTTTTTCTCTCTCGCGTCCCTCTCTCTCTTTCTTCTTTCTCTTACCCCCTCTCACCCCCTCTCTCTCTCTCTCTCGCATCTCTCTCTCTCTCAGATATATTAGAAAATATATATATATCTCCTATCTATCTTCTCTCTCTTCTATCTCCTTTCTCTCCTCTCTCTCTCTCTCTCTCTCATTCTCTCTCTCGCTCTCTCTCTCTCCCTATTATATATCATATATATATAGTATTTATATCCTATCTACCTATCGATTTATCTCTCTTCTCATACGGTCCCTCCCCTTCTCTACTCTCCGCTCTCCTCTCTCGGCTCATCTCTCTCATCTCTCTAGTCTCTCACTCATCTCTCTCGTCCCCTCGCCTCCCTCTCCCTCTCTCTCTCCCTCTCTCTCTCTCTCCGTCTCTCACTCTCTATGTCTCCGTTCATCTCTCTCGTCTCTCTCTCCTCTCTCGTCTCTCTCTTCTCTGTCTCCCTTGTCGCTCTTACCCTAGCTATCTTATCTACCGCTCCCTCTCTCTCTCTCTCTCTCTTTCTCTATCTCTCTATCTCTTCTCTTTCTCGCTCGCTCGCCCCCCCCCCCCTCTCTCTCTCTCCGCTCTCTCTCTCTCTCGAATCCTCTCTCTCAACTCTCAAATTCTCTCTCGTCTCATCATCTCTCTCCTCTCTCTCGCTTTCTCTCTCGTCTCTCTTTCTCCTCTTTCTCTCTCTCGCACTCTCTCTTCTCTCTCGCTCTCTTCATTCTCATCACTCTCTCTCTACTCTGGCTCCTTTCTCTCTTGTCCCGCATCTCTATAAATATCTATCTTATCTATCTATCTATTTATCTTTCACTTACTTTATCCTCACCTCCCGTCTCTCTCCTCTCCTCTCTCTCTCTCTTCTATATATAATATATAATATATAATATAGCTTTCTCTTACTTTCCCCCTCCCCCCCCTCTCTATCTCACTCATCTCTCTCAATCTCTCTCTTCCTGCCAATCGCAATCTCAATCAATCTCGCTCAATCTACACCCTCTCACTTCCTCTCAGTCACCCATCCAGTCTTCTCAGTCTCTCTCTAGCTCTCTTCTCTCTCCTCTCTTCTCGCTCTCTCGTTTCTCTCGCGCGTCCTTCTCACTTCTCTCTTTCTCTTACCCCCTCTATCCCCCTCATCTCTCATCCTCCTCTCATAACACTTTTCTCTCCCCCCAACTCTTATATTCTAGCTCCGCTCTCTCTCTCTCTCTCTCTCGCATGAATCTCTCTCTCTCCACTCGCTCGCGCTCATCGCTCTCCTCCTCTTTCTCTCTTTCCTCTTACTCCCCCCCTCGCTCGCTCTCGATCTATCATCTATCTTTCTCTCTCTTAACTTTCTCCCTCTCATCTCTCTCGCGTCTCTCTCCTCTCAAATCAAATCTCTCCCCCAACTTCCTCTATCTCTCTCGTCTCAAATCTCTCTCTCTCTCTCTCTCTCTCTCTCTCTCTCCCGCATCAGCCCTCCTCTCTCTCTCTCCCCTCTTTTCTCTCAATCTTTCTCTCTCTCTCTCTCTCTCTCTCTCCTCTCATCTTCCTCCCGCACTCACTCTCTCTCTCTCTCGGTCCTCTCTCTCTAGTCCTCTCTCCTTCTTTCGCGGTTCTCTTACTTCCCCCTCCTCTCTCTCTATCTATCTATCTATCATCTAATCTTCTCTTACTTTCTCCCGCCCTCTCTCATCGTTCCTTCTCTCTCTCTCGTCGCTCTCCTCCATCCATCCTCGCTTCCCCTCGCCGTCCCTCCCCCCCCTCGTCTCTCTCTCTCTCATCTTTCTCTCTCATCTCACTCTCGTCTCTCCTCTCTCTCTCGTCGTCTTCCAAGTCTCAACTCTCTCTCTCTCTCCTCTCCTCATCTCTCCTCCTCTCTCCCTCGCTCTCCCGCGCCCTCTCTCCTTCTCACTCTCTCTCGCATCTCTTCTCTCTCTCTCTCTCTTCATATATAGATATATTTAATATATATATAACCTAGCTTTCTCGCTTTCTTTCTCCTCTCTCTCTCTCTCTCTCTCTCTATATATATATATAATATAATATATTATATATATACAATAATATAATCTACCTATCTAAGTATCGATCCTTTCTCATACTTTTCCCCTCCCCCTTCTCTCTCTCTCTGTCTCTGTCTCTCTCTCATCGGATACTCTCATCACTCTCTCATCATCGCTCTCTCGTCTCTCATCTCTCTCAACTCTCTCTCTCAACAACTTCTCTCCTACTCACGCATCGACAATTACAACAATCAAATCTCCCTCCCCTCTCTATCTCTCTCGTTCTCCTCTCTCTCTCTCACCTCTCCTCTCAGTCTCTCTCTCTGTCTCCCTTTCTCTCTTTTCCCCTATCTATCTATCCGAACCTCACCCCTCATCTCTCTCTCTCGCGCTTGCTTCTCTACCTATCTCTCTCTTTCTCCTCGCAACGCCCCCCCCCCCCTCTCTCTCTCTCTCTCTCTCTCTCTCCTTTTCTCGTCTCTCTCTCGTCTCTCTCCCTCTCTCCTCCTCTCTCTCTCTCTCCTTCCGATCTAATCGTCATCTCTCCTCTCTCCTCATCTCCTCTGTCTCCCTTTCTCTCTTTCTCCTCTCATCTATCTTCTATCTATCCAATCTCTAATCTATTTATATTCATCTTACTTATCCTCCCCTTCCCTAATTCTCTCTCTCTCTCGTCTCATCTCATCTCTCTCTCTAGATATATAGTATATATATTAAGATATATTTCTCTTACTATCCCCCTCCACCCCCCCTCTCTATCTCTCTCTCTCTCTCAGTCGTCTCTCTCCGCTCTTCTATCTCGTCTCTCTCTCACTCTCTCTCTTTCTCTCTCTCAGTGGGCTTCTCTCTCGCGTCCTCTCTCTCTTTCTCCGTTTTCCTTACCCCCCTCCTCCCCTCTTCTCTCGCATCCTATAGCATACTTGCTCCCCCCAATCTCTATATCTATCTCACCTCGCTCTCCTCTCTCTCTCTCCCTCTACATCCAGTCTCTTCCTCTCTCTCTCTCTTCTCTCGTCCTTCTCCTCCGCTCGTCGCTCTCGCTCTCGCCTCATCTCTCTTTCTCTCTTTCTCCTTCCCCCCCCTCTCTCTCATCTATCTATCTATCCTATATTTTCTCTCTCTTACTTCTCGCCTCTCTCTCTCTCTCTCTCGGGTCTCACTCCTATCCCTCTCTCTCTATAATATATATATATAATCTCCTCTCATCTCTCTCTCTCCTCTCTCTTCTCTCGTCGCTCTCATCCCTTCATCTCTCTCTCATCGCTCTCTCTCTCCTCCTCAGCTCTCGCCGCTCTCTCTTTCTCTCTTCTCTTACCCCCTCCTCTCTATCTATCTATCTATCTATCTTTCTCTCTCTTACTTTTCTCCCTCTCTCTCTCTCTCGCATCTCCTCTCTCCATCTCTCTCCTCTCTCTCTCTCTCTCTCATCTCAACTTCTCGGTCTCTCTCTCTCTCAACTGCTCCTTTCTCTCTTTCTCTCTCTCAATCTAGCTATCTATCTATCTATGAAATCTAATTATCTTTCTCTACTTTTCCGCCCTTCTCTCTCTCTCTCTCTTCAATTCTGCTCTCACTCAAGATATATAATATATATATATATATATTTAAATCTTTTTCTCTTACTTCCCCTCCCCCCCCATCTCTATCTCTCTCTCACTCTTCTCTCAGTCTCGTCATCTCAAACTCCTCTCTCTCGCTCTCTCGTCTCTCTCCGCTCATCTTTCTCTCTCTCACTTTCTCTCGCGTCCTCTCTCTCTTTCTCTCTTTCTCTTTACCCCCCTCTCCCCCTCTCGTCTCTCTCTCTCTCATACTTTCTCTCCCCCCCACATCTCTATATCTATCTCCCATCTCCTCTCTGCGCTCTCACACATCTCTCTCTCATCCGTCCTCATCTCTCTCTCTCTCTCTCTCGTCTCTCGCTCGATCGCTCTCTCTCTCTTTCTCGCCTCTTTCCTACTATCTATCTTTCTCTATCTATCTTTTCTCAATCTACTTCTCCCTCTCTCTCTCTCATCTCTCCTCGTCAGCTCTGTCTCCTAATCTCTCTCACTCTCACTCTCATCTCTCTCCTCGAATCATAATGCTCTCTCTCTCGACATCTCTCTCTCTCTCTCTCATCTCTCTCTCTCTCTCTCCGTCACTCTCTCTCTCTCTTCCTTCTCCTCTCGACTCGCTCTCTCCTCTCTCTCTCTCTCATCTCTCTCTCTCTCTCTCAGGTCTCATCTCTCTCTCTCTCTATCTCTCTCTCTCTCGCTCTCTCTCATCTCTCTCGCTCTCGCTCTTTCCGCGTTCTCGTACTTCCCCCTCGCTCTCTCTCTAACTATCTAGCGATGCTATCTCACTTGTCTCGTACTTTCTCCCTGCCTTACTCTCTTTCTCTCCTCCTCGCTGTCTCGCTCCCTCCCTCGCTCCCTCTCTCCCTCCGCGTCCCTCCCACCCTCTCCTCTCCTCTCAGCTCTTCAATCTTTCTTTCTCTCTCTCTCTCTCTTCTCTCTCGTCTCTCTCTCTCTCTCTTTCGCTCTCTCCTCTCTCTCGTCCTAATCTCTCTCATCTCTCTCTCTCCGCTCTCTCTCTCTCATCTCTCTCTATATATATATATATATATATAATATAATAATTTATTCCCCCCCCCTTCCTCTCTCATCTCTCTCTCTCTCAATATATATATATATATAAATATATATATATAAAATATCTATCTACCTATCTTTTTATCTATCTTTCTCAGACTTCCCCCTCCCCCTTTACTCTCTCTCTTCTGTCTTTCCTCATCTCTCTATCCTCATCTCTCAGTCACTCTCTCTCTCTCCTCTCTCTCCCCCTTCCTCATCCTCTCTCCCTCCATCTCTCATCTTTGCTCTCTCTCTTCTCCCTCCCTCGTCCCTCTCTCTCTCTCTCTCTCATCTCTCTCTCAATTCTCCTCCTCATCCTCTCGAAGATCTCTCTCTCTCTCTCGGTCTCTCCCTGTTCCTCTTCTTTCCCCTAATCGATCTATCTACATCTTCCCTCTCTCTCCATCGGTCTCTCGCTCTCTTCTCTACGATCTCTCTCTTTCCGCTCCATCGCCCCCCAACCCCCCCTCGCTCTCTCTCACCTCTCTCCTCTCTTTCTCTCTCTCATCTCATCTCATCCTGAAACTCTCTTCGTCTCAATCTCTCCGCTTCCATCTCTCTCATCTTTTTCCTCTCCTTTCTCCTCTCTCTCTCTCTCTCGTCCCAGTTTCTCATCTCATCTCTCGCATCGTCGGTCTCTCTCTTCTTTCAGAAAGTCTCGTCTCTCTGCTCCTCTCTCCTCTCTCTCTCTCTCCCTTTCTCTCTTTTCTCTCTCTCTATCTTATGCTATCTAGTCTATCTAATATCATTTATCTTCTCTACTTATCCTCACCCCTTCTCTCTCTCTCTCTCTCTCTCTCTCTCTAATATATAAATATAATATATAAATTATATATATCTTTCACTACTTCCCCTCGCCCCCCCCCCTCTCTCTCTCTCTCGGGCTTGTTCTGACTCAACCATTCTCCTCTCTCTCTCATCTCAAATCATCACCCCACCCTAGAATCTCTCTCTTACTCTCTCTCTCTCTAATTATAAACTCTCGCAAAAGCACTCGTCTCTCATTCAGCTCTCCTCTCTCTAACTCGATCTCGTCTCTCTCTCAATCTTATCCTCTCATTCATCTCTTTTCTCTCATCGCGTCCTCATCTCTCATTTCTCTCTTCTCTAACCGTTCTCTATATTCTCATCATACTCTTAACCCCCCCACTCCCTCTCTCTCTCTCTCCTCCCTCTCTCACTCTCTCTCTCATAACTTTCCTCTCCCCCCCACATCTCTATATCCTATCTCCTCTCCTCTCTCTCTCTCTCAACATCAACGCGAAGTCTCGTGCTCTCTCGCACTCAATTCTCTCTCAGCTCTCGTTCGCTCTCCGCATCTCTCTCGTCGTTCTCTCTTTCTCTTACCCACACCCCCTCTCTTCTCTATCTATCATACTCTATCATCTTTCCTCTCGTCTACTTTCTCCCTACACTCCTCGCTCGACTCTCATTCTCATCATCTCTCTAACTAGTCAAATCAGGGCCACACTCCTCCATCGACAGTGCTCTCCATCGTCACCAAGTATTCTCTCAACTCTCCACTCTCGCTCCTCTCATCGACTCCTCTCATCTCTCTCTCTCTCTCTTCTCCACTTCGTATCTCGTCTTTCTCTCTCATCTCGATCAACTATATCTCTCTCTTGATCCCTCCTCATCCGTCTCTCTCACTCTCGTCCTCGGTCAGTTCTCATCTCTCCTCTCGCCTCTCATCTCATCGTCCATCATCGTCATCTCGTCCTCTCTTCCGCGTTCTCGTGTACTTCTGTCTCCCCCTCATCTCTCTCTCTCTAATCTACAATCTATCTATCTATCTATCTTTCTCTTACTTTCTCCATACCTCTCTCTCTTTCTCTCTCTCTCATCATGGTCCATCTCTCCCCTCCCCTCTCTCCCTCTCTCCCTCACTCCCCCCTCTCCCCCCCACTCCCCCCCCCTTCGCCCATCTCATCTCTGTAATCTCTCTCTCCTCTCGCAACAGTACACTCTCATCATCTCTCTCTCACTCTCGGTCTCGTCTCCCTCTCTTCTCAAATCTTCTCCCAATCAACTCTCTCCCATCACACTCCCGTCGCCTCCCCTCGCCATCCCGTCTCTCTTTCTCTCTTTAACTCGTCTACTCGCTCTCACTCATCTATATATATATAATATGAATAAATATAATATATAATATATATATATAAATCTTGCTCCTTACATCCCCTCCCGCCTTCCTTCTCTATCTCCTCTCTCCTCATCTTCTCATCTTCAATCTCTCTCTCCTCTCTCTTTCTTTCTTTACTCTTCTTTCTCTACATCAGCTCCCTCTCTCTCTTTTTTCTCTCTTTCTCCTTACCACCCTCTTAACCCCCCCCCCTTCTCTTAAACCCCCCCCCCTAGAGGTCCCCCCCCCCCACCGTCTTCTCATCGATCTCCAAACTTGTTCCTCTCCCCTCCCCCCATCCTCTATATCAGCCTTCTCTCGTCTCTCTCTCTTCTTCATCTCTCGGCTCTCTCAATCATCTCGTCTCTCTCTCCGTCAAGCAACATAAATCCCTCATAGCCAAAGCCTCTCCAACCAATCATCACGACCTCTCGAAACTCTCTCTCTCTTCCACTTCACTCATCATCTCTCTCTCCTCACTCCATCTCGCTCTCTCGCTCTCGTCTCTCAAATCTCCCTCCTTTCTCTTTCTCTCTCTATGATTCCTCTCCTCTCACATCTCTCTCTCTCCCTCTCTCTCTCTCTTCTACTCTTCTCTCAGAAGCCTCATCTCAACCTCCTCTCTCTCTCTCTCATCTCGCCTCCTCTCTTGCTTTTTCCGCTCTCGTCACTCGCGCTCCTATCTCTTTCTCTCTTTCTTCTCTCTTTCTTTTAAACCCCCCCTCTCTCTCTCTATCTATCTATCTATCTATCTGTCTTTCTCTCTCTTACTTTCACCCTCTCTCTCGTCTCTCTCGCATTCAAAAAGCGTCTCTCCATCGTCAAATAGAGCTCGCCCGTAACTTCAATTAACGACTGAGCTCTCACGCCTCTCTAGTCTCTCAATCCCTCTCATCTCTCTCTCTCTCTCTCTCTCCTCTCTTAGCTCTCTCTCTCTCTCTTTCCGCGATCTCATACTCGCCCCGCGACCTCTCACTCTCTCTATCTAACTAGCTAAACCAATCTTTCTATTACATTTTTCCCCTCCCTCTCTCTCTTTCTCTCTCGTCTCAATCTCTCTCCCCATCAACCATCAATCATCATCTCTTCTCAATCTCTCGTCTCTCTCCCTCTCTCCTCTTCTCCCTCTCTCCTCATCTCTGCACGCCCCCCTCTCTCTCTCTCATCTCTCAATCTCTCTCTCCTCTCATCTCACCTCTCGCTCCCTCTCTCTTCCCTCTCTCCTCTCGTTTTTCGCGCTCTCTCGCGCTCTCTCTCGTCTCTCAACTCTCTGATCAAATCATCGGTTCTCCAGCATACATCCAAACGGATCTTCATACAAACGTAAAAAAAAAACTCTTCTTCGATCTCTCTTCATCTCATCTCTCCCTCTCTCTCATCCTGAAATCTCTCCTCGCTTTCTCTTGACTTTCTGCACCCCCCTCTCTATCTACTTTTTTTTTTTATTTCTCATCTCCTTCTTTTCATTTATTTTCTTAACTTAATTATCTTCTCTCTATCCCTCTCTCATCTGCTCATCTCACTCTCTCGTCTCATACTAGTGATCTAGTAAAAATAAAATCTTCGCCCCTCTCCGCCTCATCCTCGCTCATCTCATCAACTCCTCTCTCATCGTCTCTTTCCCTCTCTCTCGACACATCAGTCGTTCATTCTCTTCTCTCTCTCCTCTCGTCAATCCTCGATCATCATCTCTCTCTCTCTCAATCAATCCTCTCTCTCTCTCGCTCAAAGCGTCTCCTCTCTCGCTCTCTCTCTCCCTTCAATCCCTCTCTCTCTCAATCTCTCTCTTCGGCTTTTTCCTCTACTTTTCTCCTACTTATTTTCCTCCTTTCTCCTCCCTTCCTCTCTAATCTATCTTATCTGTTCTTTTTATTGCTCTTCCCTCCTATATTCTTATATTTCTTTAACTAGTCTCTCTCTCACCCTCTCTCATCCCTCCTCTCGTCTATCACCATCTTCTCTCACTCTCCGTCTCTCTCCACACTCGCTCTCGCTCGCGCTCTCGCTCCTCGCTTCTCTCTCTCTTTCTCTCTATCTTTTCTCTTACCCCCCCTCATCATCTCTATCTATTATCAATCTATATATACTCTCTCTTACTTTCTCCCCTTTCCCCCCCCCCCCCCCCCCCCCCACTTTTTCTCTCTCTCTCATTCATCTCAGATCATCCGCTAACATCATCCTCCTCCTTCTCCACTCTCCGAGACTCTACAAAGGATCCCAATCCCACTCAAGGTCATCAGGCAATCACTCTCTCTTCCTCCTTCACTCTCTCTATCTCCCTCCTCTCTCTCTCTCTCGCTATATATAAATATATATCTCCTCTCTCTCTCGAATCTCTCTCAAACTCTTCTTCCGCATCTCAATCTCTACTCTCGAACTGTGAAAATCACAGATGTCTATCCATTAGATCTCTCTCCTCTCTCAGCTCATCATCCCAAGCCGCTCTCGGCTCATCGTCTCACCTTTCTCTCTTTCATCTAACCCCGCCCTCTCTCCTCATGATCTATCTATCTATCTATCTTACCTCTCCTTATCTTTCCCCCACTTCCTCTCCTCCAGGTCTATCCTCTCTTCATCCACTCTCATCTCATCTCTCCTCGGATCTCAGTCACAGTCGGTCTCTCACTCTCATCTCGTCGTCTAGAGCTCATCTCCCTACATCTCGTCTCGTCTCTCTCTCTCTCTCTCTCTGCTCTGTCTCCCCTTTCTCTCTTTCCTCTCTCCTATCTTATCTATCTAACTATCTATATATCTATTTATCTTTCCTTACTTATGCCTCAGCCCTTCTCTCTCGCTCTCTCTCTCTCATCTATATTAAATATATATATATAGAAATATATTATATTCTTTTCTCTTACTTTTTCCCCTCCCCCCCCCTCTCTCTCTCTCATCTCTCTCAATCTCTCTCTCTCCCTGTCTCAGCGCTCTCTCCAGGTGTTCTCATCATGTCTCATACGTCAACTCTCCACTCCAAATCTCTCAAGAATCACGCCGTCACCTCCTCACTCTCTCCTCTCTCATCTAGATCCCCTCCTCTCAAAACTTCCAGCTCAATCTCCTCTCTCTCGTCTCATCCTCATATATAACTCTTCTCTCTCTCACCTCCTCTTTTTTCCTCTCTCTCCTTCTCTCTTTTCTCTATCTTTTTCTCCCCTCTCTCCTTCTCTTATCTCTCCGCGTCCTCTCATCTCTTCTCCTCTTATTTCTCTTACCCCCCCTCATCACCCCTCGGCTCGATCTCGACCCTCGCACCATACTTTCTCTCTCCTCCCCCCCACATCTCTATAATATCACTATCTCTCTCTCTCTCTCATCCTCATCTCAGAACCCGCTCTCTCTCTCACTCGCACTCAGCTCCGTCGCTCTCAGTCTGTCTCAGTCTCTTTCTCTCTTTCTCTTACTATCTATCTATCGATCTATCTTCTCTTTCTCTCTCTTAACTTTCTCCCTCTCTCACGTCTCGTCCATCTCGTATCATCTCCGAATCTCCATCTCATCTCTCACTCTCATATCTATCACTCTCATCTCCTCTCCCTCTCAATCCTCTCTCTCTCTCATCATACCGCTCTCAGACTCCTCTCTCTCTCTCCCTCTTCACTCTCTCTCTCCGTCGTCACCTCTCTCTCTATCTTTCTCTCATTGTACTTTCTTCTTTCTAACTTTCTCCCTCTCTCTCTCCATCCATCTCTCGTCTCTCATCTAATCCTCTCTCTCTTCTCGTCTCTCGCTCACAATCTGTCGAATAACAACGGTCACTCTCTCTCACTCTCACCATCACACCTCTCAAACTTCTACCCTCCTCTCCTCCTCTCATCTCTTTCCCATCTCCTCCTCTCTTCTCTCTCTCAATCTCTCTTTCTCTCGATCCTGCTTCCTTTACTCTCTTGTCTCTTATCTCTCTCTCAGTCTCTTCCCTCAATCTCTCATCCTCTCCCCTCTCCTCTCACGTCTCGTCACTCCAGTTCACTCTCGTCTATCACTCCTCACTCACTCTCCCTCCTTCTCCCTTCTCACGTCCCTCTCTCTCTCTCATTTTCGCGTTCTCAATTACTTCCCTACCTTCCCCTCTCACCTTCCCTTCCTCCCCCCTCGGTCCTCTCTATCTAATCTATCTATCTTCTATCTCCTTCTCTTACTTTCTACCCATGCCTCTCGCTTGTTCTCTCTCGGCCTCTCTTTCTCTCATCTCTCTCTGTCTCATCTCCCACCCTCTCTCTCTCCTCCCTCTCTTCCCCTCCCCCCCCCCTCTCTCTCACTCTCTCTCTCTCTTCTTACTCCCCTCTCTCTCCTCTCTCTCTCCCTCAAACCTACTCTCCTTCATCGTCCTCGCCATTCTCAAGTCATCCACGTCACCTGTCTCTCCGTCCTAGCTCTCACTCTCTCATCTCCTCATCTCTCTCTCTTATAAATTATAAATATCATATTGAAATCTATAAATTTTACGCCCCCCCCCCTTCTTCTCTCATCTCTAATCACAAGCCTCATCTCCTTCTCTCTCTATATAATAATAATATATATATAAATCCCTATATATATAATAAAATACCTATCTACCTATCCTTTTTATATCTATCTTTCTCAACTTTCCCCTCCCCCTTCTCTCTCCTCTCTGATCTTTCTCTTCTCTCTCTCAACTCCATCATGTCTCATCCCTCTCTACTCACAATCCTCTCAAAGAATCCCATCCATCGTTCCGTAATCTCGCTCTCTCGTCTCATCTCTCAATCATTCCAATCTCCTCTCTCTCTCTCATCCTCGCTCCTCCCTCTCCCTCGCACCCTCCTCTTCTCTCTCTCCCCCTCTCTCCTCTAGGTCAATCCAATAACGCTCACTCCTCCAACTCTCTCCACCATCATCCACCAAAGGCTCATCATCACTCGTCATCTCCCACTCTCTCTCTCATCTATCTGGCTCCCTTTTCTCCTTTCCTCTCCTTTCTATCCTTCCCCTATCTTAAACTATCTACCTTTCCCCCTCTCTCTCTCCTTCTCATCTCGCTTTCATCTATCTATCTCTCCTCTTTCTCTCTTTCCTCGCACTCGCAACGTCGTTCACCCCCCCCCCCCTCCATCCTCTCGAATCTCACTCTTCCATCATTCAATCGTCTCTTCTCTCTCATCGTGTATCATCGTCTATCGCATCAGACCTCCCTACGGACTCAACCACGAGTCATCTCATCTCTCCTCAATTCCCTGACTCTCTCCTTACCTTCCTCATCTCTCTCTCCTCATCCTCCCCTCTCCACTCCTCTCTCTCTTTCTCTCTCCTTCCCTCCCCTTTCTTTCTCCTCTTTCTCTTCCCTTTCCTCCTCCCTCTCTTTCTCAACTCTCCTCTCTCATCATCTCATCTACCTCCTCTCGTCGTCTCCGGGCGGGGGGGGTGGGGGGTGCGGGGGGGGGGGGAGGCGGGGGGGGGGGGGGGGGGGGAGATCTCTCCTCCTCTCTTCCTCCTGTCTCCTTATCTCCTCTCTTTCTTCTCTCTCTAATCTATCTTATCTAATCATCTATATATCTATTTATCTTTCTCTTACATTCCCCCTTCTCTCTCATCTCTGCCTCTCTCTCTCTATACTATATATATATAGAGATGATATCTTTTTCCTCTTACTTATCCCCACCACCCCCCCCCCTCTCTCTCTCTCTCTCCATTCGCATCGTCTCTCTGCCGATCATCTCTCAATCATAGCAATCCTCAGTCCTCTCAAATCTCTCCTCTCACCATCTTCACTCTCTCTACTCACCTCTCTCTCGTCTCTCGTCATTTCTCTCATCGCATCTTTCTCTCTCGCGTCCCTCATCACATCTTTCTCTCCTTTCTCTTACCAACCCCTCCCCCTACCACCTCTCTCGGTCTCTCTCTCTCTCTCAATAACCTTTCTCTCCCCCCCACTCTCTATATCATCATCCTCTCTCCTCTTCTCTACTCTCTCTCTCTCTCTCTCTCTCGCATCGCTCTCTGACCTCAAGCTCTCAGCTCTCAGCCTCTCTGCTCTCCTCACTCTTTTCCAACTCTTTCTCGTACCCAACCCCCTCTCTCGTCTATCTATCCATCTATCTATCTTTCTCTCTCTTACTTCTCCTCTCTCCTCTCACTCTCCAAACTCGATCTCTCTCCATGCTACAAATCATCTCTCTCGTCTCTCTCCTTCTCTCTCTCACTCTCTCATCCCTCCCCTCACTCATCTCACTCTCTCAAATCTCCTCCCTCCCTCTCCTCTCACTCCTTCTTTCTCCTCCTCTCTCTCTTATACTCCTCACTCTCTCCTCTCATGCGACTCATCTTTCCTCAGCATCTTCATCTCTCCGCACTCTCTCATCTCACTATCGTCTCAGATCTCCAATCTTCTCTCTCTCTCATCTCACATCTCTCATCTCTTATCGCGTTCTCTTACTTCCCCGTTTTCCCCCGCTCTCTCTCTATCTATCATCTATCTATCTATCTTTCTTTCTCTTACTTTCTCCCGTCCCTCTCTCTCATTCTCGCATCATCGCTCTGTCTCTCCCCTCCCTCTCTCCCTCAAACATCTCCCCTCTCTCCCTCCCACCCCCTCTACCCCCCGCCCCACCCACCCGCTCCCTCCCTCCCCCCCCCACCCCCACTCCTCTCTCTCTCTCTCAATCTCCTCTCTCTCTCTTCTCGTCTCTCTCAAAACTCATCATCTCTCTCACAAAACGCTCTCATCATTCTCTCTCTCTCCTCTCTTCTCCCCTTCTCTCATCCCCTCTCTCTCTCTCTCTCGCTTACTCTCCTCTCGCTCCTCGACTCTCTATCTATATATATAGATATAAATATATATTATATATATATTAGTATATATATCTTTCCTCTACTCTCCCTCCCCCTATACTCCTCTCTCATCGTCTCTCCATCAAATCGTCCGGCCAATTAGCAAAACTATCATAATTCCCATCTCTCTCTTCATCGACTCCATCTCTCAGTCTCTTCTCATCTCTTTCTGTCCCTCATCGCTCCCTTCTCTCCTCTCTCTTTCCTCTTTCTCTTACCTCCCCCCCCCCCCAGCATCTCTCTCTCCGAGGTCTCATCAAAATCTTCTCTCATCACTCTCGAACTCATCTCTCGTCTGCTAATCAGGTCTCACAAACCTCGCAACACTCGAAACTCATCTCGTCTCTCCTCTCTCTCTCTCTCCTCGCTTTCGCTCATCGCTCTCTCTCTTCTCTCTTTTCTCTCTTTCTTTACACCACCCTCTCTCTATCTATCTATCTACTATCTATCTATCTTTCCTCATCTTACTTTCCTCCCTCTCATCTCTTTCTCCACTCCTCCTTTTCTCTCTCTCTCTCATCGTCACTCTCTCCTCATCTCATCATCTCTCAGTCCAACTCTCTACTAACCCTTTCTAATTTCTTTTCCGCGTTCTCTTACTTACACTTCCCACACTCAAACTTACCACTCCTCCCCGTCCAATCCTCCCCCGTCACACTTACTAACCTTAACTGAACTCCTCCCTACACACTCCACATCCTATATCTCTTACACCTTAAATCAATCCACCCCCCCCCCCCACTCCTCCCCGACCCCCTCTCTTCCTATCTATCTATTTTAATCTATCTATCTTTCTTTCTCTCTCTTACTTGTTCCCACCCTCTCGCTCTTGTCTTTCTCTCAATCGTTTCTCTCTCACAACTCTCCTCGTCTCCTCTCTCTCCTCGTCTCTCACTCGTCTTTTCATCTCAGCTCTCCCCGACAACATCTCTCTCTTCCCGATTTCCCTCTCCAATTCGTCTATCTCATCCTCTCAATCTCTCCATCACATATCTCTCGATCTCTCAATCGCTCTCTCTCCTCTCTCTGTCTATATATATATATATATATATATAATAAAATATGTATAAATATAAAATAATATATTAATAGATAATCTTTTAATTTTGAAACTTGCCTTTTTATTTTTTTTATTAAATTAGTCTTTTTTTAGTTTTTTATATCTTTATTTGTTCGTTATACTTTATTT
The DNA here is from genome assembly GCF_019202785.1 of Penaeus chinensis. NCBI lineage: Eukaryota > Metazoa > Arthropoda > Malacostraca > Decapoda > Penaeidae > Penaeus > Penaeus chinensis. The sequence continues at coordinate 25,009,706 of NC_061828.1, read as the reverse complement.
TTTATACTTTTTTTTTCTTTTTGTAATATATCTGTAATTTTCTATCCTTTTATTCTTTATCTTTTACTTTATCTTTTTATTTATATATGTAATTCTTTATATTTATTCTTATTTGGGTTTTTTTTTGAGTTCAATTTTTTATGATATCAATTAACTTTATCTTTTAAGTGGATTTAGTACTTTTTATTTATATCTTCTTTGGATATCTTTTTTTAATCTTTTATCTTTATGTATCTTTTCCTTTTAATCTGTTCAATTTATTTTATAGTACCTATGGAGATAGTGTAGTTTAAATATGCTTAATTGATGATATTTTATCTTTAACTCATTGTGAAAGGAATTTATTTCTGATATATGTTTATTAATTTCGTTTTGGTATGAGAAATCAATCTTTTTCCTTTAATTGCATATCTTTCCTTACCAGTAATGCATAACTGACAATACACAAACCATACAACAAATCATCAAATAGCACTTCATATTGTCTTTTACCTATAATCAATAATTTTGATAAATCATTTTTGACTAACATACCATTTATACTATTAAAAAATATCGTCTTATTTTCTATCTTACTTCCCATCCCCCTTCCTAGTCGCTCTCCTCTCTCTCGTCTCTCATCGTCTCCTCTCTCTCTCTCTATCTCTCTCTCTCTCTCTCTTTTCTCTCTTTCTCTCATCGCTCCCTCTCTCTCTTTCCGTTCTCTCTTCTCTTACCCCCCCTCCATCCCCCCCCCCCTCTCTCCTCATAAACTTCTCTTTCCCCCCACTCTCTATATCTATCTTCTCTCTCTCGTCTCATCATCTCCTCACATCCTTCTCATCAACGCTCTCTTCTCTCTCTCTCATCTCCTCTCTAGCCCCTCTTTCTCTCCAATCATTATCTTCTCTCTCGTCCTCTCTCGTCCTCTGTCCTCTCTCCTCCTCTCTCGAAATCTCGCATATCTCATCTCTCGCACTCTCTCCATCTCATTCCTCTCATCATCTTACTCAAGTCTCCCTCTCCTCAACTCTCCACTCTCGCTCTCTTGGCTTTCCCGCTCTCGCTCCTCCCTTCTCATCGTTCTCGTCTTTCGTTCTTTTTAAACCCCCCCCTCTCATCCTCATCTATCTCTCTATCTATCTTCTTTCTCCCTCTCCTTATTTTCATCCTCCCCTCTCTCCCATCTCTATCTCTCTCATCCACACCGCGCCTCTCTCGCACGCATCATCACTCTCTTCTCTCTCTCTCTTCTCCGTCTCAACCCTTCCTCTCTCTCAATCGTTCTCTCTTCGCTCTCTCTCTCTCTCTACTTTCGGCGTATCTCTTACTCCCCCCCCCATCTCTCTATCTATCTATCTATCTAGTCTAATCTTTCTCTTTAACTTTCTCCCTCCCTCGCTCTCTTTTCTCTCTCTCTCGTCAATCAGATTCACATCTCCCATATCTCAACTCCGTCTTCTCTCTCTCCTCATCTCTCCTCTCTCCTCACCTCTCTCTCAAAACCCCTCTCTTCCCTCTCTCTCCCCCTCTCTCTCTCTCGTCTCTCGACAGTCTCTCTGGAAATCACTCTCCTCATCGTTCATCGTGGTCTGCTCTCCCCTCATCATCTCCCTCTCCGATAACACAAAATCTCTCCTCTCTCGGTCATGATTGGCGATCTCGATCCCTCGCTTCTCCCTCTCTCTCCCCTCATCTCTCATCCTGTTTCGCTTCTCGTCGTCGCTAGCTCTAAGAAGCTCCTCTCTCTCTCTCTCCTCTATCTCCTCGCCTCGATCAACTCCCGCGCCGTCTCAATCTCTCCGCTCTCTTCTCTCAACCCTTTCCTCTCTCCGCGCTTTTCCTCTTACTTTCCCTATCTCCTCCTCTCCCCCCCCTCACTAACTATCTTTTTTTTTATTTCTGTTCCTTCTTTTTCTTTATTTTCTTTTAAAACTTATTATCTCTCTCTCGTCGCTCTCTCCTCTCTCACCTCTCTCTCAATCTCCTCTCCTCTCTCTCTCTCATCTCCTCTCTGTCTTTCTCTCTCTCTTCCTCTCTCATTCCTCCTCTCTCCCGCTCTCTCCTCTCTCACTCACGTCTTCTCTCTCCTCTCTCTCCTCTCTTTTCTCCTCTCTCACTCTCTCTCTCTCTCAACGTCATCCTCCCTTCTCTCCCTACTCTCTCTATCTCTCTCCTGCTTTCTCTTACTTTCTCCCTCCCTTCCTCTCTATCTATCTATCTTTCTTTTTATTTCTCTTTCCTCCTTATTCTTTATTTCTTTAACTTAGTCTCTCTCTCGCTCTCTCTCTCTCTCCACTACTCTCTTCTCCTCTCCTCATCTCATCCTCTCTCTCTCATCTCTCATCTCTATCCTCTCTCTCTCTCTCTCTCTATCTATTATATATCTATCTCTCTCACTCTCTCTCTTTATACTTTTTTTTTTTTTTTAAGAGTTGCATTATATTTGGTTATAATTATTAGACATGTTGTAATCATTTTTTTTTTTTTTACATACTAAAGATGACTCCTATCTTAAAGTCTAACCTCATCTCATTGCGCCACGTACTCATGTACAATAACATTGTAAAAGGCACAGATGTCTCTGAACATTGGTTAGCAGGGGTAGTCATAGTTGTTGAAACGGCTAGACTCTTCATTAAGGAAGAGTACAACACAGTAAAGGGTAAACACGAGACGTTGTCTCATGTCTCAGGGTAAGAGCTGAGCGCGGTTCTCTTACGCGGGAAGTAAGAGAACGCGAAAGAGAGAGAGAGAGAGAGAAAGAGAGAGAGAGAGAGAGAGAGAGAGAGAGAGAGAGAGAGAGAGAGAGAGAGAGAGAGAGAGAGAGAGAGAGAGAGAGAGAGAGAGACTGCTGGGAGCGCACTGAAATGGTCAGACGAGGTCAGATATAATGTTCATCTAGTATGATGGCTTAATGGCTTACAGACATGCTATAAACACATAATATACACATCATATAATTAATTATCTATTAGTGGTCTTTAGCCACATATGTGCTTTGCCTCTGAAAGATTGTAAGGATTGAGCTTCCACATAGATGATGAAAATTAGTAGATTCCATAATTTGGAATATCTGGAGATAAACTGACGCTGGTGATGCGCTCGTTCCACATTTCTCGAGGGGCGTGCAGCTCGTCTTCCTGGCAGTCTCATTGGCTGCAGGTGCGGGACGTGTTGGTATTTCAAATTCCTCTTGAGGTCTTTTTTTTCAATGAAGTTTATACTTGGACGTCACTGTTCGTCTCCTCGACAACCATAAGTTGGGTTTTAATCGGGGCAAAGGAAACCTGCCATTTCTCCCCCCCAAGTCGAGATTTGTGTGAGTCTGTCATTTAGTTTTTCTATGGCGGCATCCTGTTCCCTGGCTCATACCTAAAGGAGAGTGTTCCATCATTCGCAAATGCTTTGGCTTCAGGAATGAAGTGGTGCAAATCATTGAGGAAGACATTCCACAGCAGAGGGCCCAATATACTTCCCTGAGGGACACCTGCTTTGATGTCGTAGTAAGCAGAGTGTTTTCCATTGAGAACTACTCTCATTTATCTGTCGAGTAATTAGTTTTCAAAAGGTCTAGGAATTCACCGTCCACTCCAAATGCTTTTAACTTACTTAACAAACTTAGGTGCCATACCCTATCAAAAGGTTCTCTCACAAATGCGCTGTCCGCGGCCAAGTGCAGATGACCAATCTGCAGTCATCTGCAGCAGGTCGGCAGCAGAGCGGTTCTTACGAAAACTATATTGACAGGTAGAATATCTTGCTGATGATGAACAGTAAGGGAACTGGCCGGTATTTTTTAGACTGGATTTATCCCCCTTTTTAAAAATGGGGACAACATTACTTTGTTTCTAAAGTGTAGGCCATTTGGAGAAGCTTAAGCATGTGTTAAAATTTAAAGTGAGAGATGACAGCTTCTTTGTCCCATTCTGGAGAAGCTGAGGGTTAACACCGTCAGGTCCTGTAGCTTTTCTTGTGTCTACATTGCGCAGGAGCTTCTCCATTTCTTTCTCGCTTGTTGTAATCCTGCTTAGTTTCTTATTACTCAAGATTGGTAGTATGTTTTATCTCTCTCTCTCTCTCTCTCTCTCTCTCTCTCTCTCTCTCTCTCTCTCTCTCTCTCTCTCTCTCTCTCTCTCTCTCTCTCTCTCTCTCTCTCTCTCTTTTAGGATAAGGAACTGTCATTTTACTTTTTTTTCGGAGCTTACTGCTAGTGTCCCATCTTTTGTTATTAAGGGTGGGATAGTTTCATCCTTTGTTGCCTTGCTTGTCTTTAACAACATCCACCATAATTTTGTTCCAACGTTACCCTCTTTTATTTGTTTATTTATTTAGTTTTCTCCCATTGCTGAATGGCCCATTTCTGAGTATGTTCCATTGTTTCTGTTTGTAGGATTTCTCTTGTACTTGATCCATGTTTGATGCTTGATGTCCGAGGCTCCTTTGCATCAGGTCCAAACCATGGTTGATCAGAGGACTTCAATGAGTAGTTAAAATGGGATACAAAACGATTTTGTAGCCTCATTAAAATAGAGGTGAAGGAATTAACCTTCTGATCTATATTGCCCTGGATTTCATCGACCCATTTTATATGAGATTGAGCCTCTCTGAATCCTATATAGTTTATATTCTCCCATTTCCTCATCGTTCTTGTCGTAGTCTCTTCCCTAAGTGTTCTTAAGCTAATCTTGTTAAGATAGCTTCGGGTCAGATGTCCAGACAACCCAGAGCGATGTGTTGGAAAATCAACAAAGTTCTGTAGGTCATGGACTGCCATTAGTTCGTCGGAAGCAGATTGTACTCTGTGCTGGTTTAGGTCCCAAAATAATACAAAAAGGATGGCAGTTATAAGTGGTCATAAGCTGATCAAGGTTATGCATTAGGAAATCTATAAGTAGTGTCTCTTGTGATGGCGACTAGTAGCATCCACAGAGAAGAATATCGTGCTGTTTTTTGGTACACCAGTCTGAAGAGTATTAATTCAATGCCGTTTGGTAGGTTTGTTTTGTAGTATAATGCGCATTTATGTCTACTCATCGAATTTCAATATCCTGAAATGCGTGCATAGTTGGACGAAACCCTGTCATCAAGGAAAGTTTCAGCTGCGAATACAATGTCAGCATTCTGTTTATTTACGAACTGGTGAGTTAGTTCTTCAACAATGGTGCCTGTGCACTGTGGGAGTTTGTAGTTGGCATATACGTCATGGAATAGCTCGGTTGATTGGACTGAAAATGTTGGTAAGGATGAAATCCTGTATATGGTGCTCTTTCTCTCTCTCTTTTTCTTACTTCCTTTCTCTCTCTCTCTTTATTACTTCCTCTCTCTCTCTCTCTCTCTCTCTCTCTCTCTCTCTCTCTCTCTCTCTCTCTCTCTCTCTCTCTCTCTCTCTCTCTCTCTCTCTCTCTCTCTCTCAACAATAAGAGTGTCTCACTTCCTTACTCTCTCTCTCTTACTATTATAATATTTATTATTTTTATTATCATAAGATTATTATTATTTTTATTATTGTTATAATTGCCAAAAAAATATTACAATTGTAATAATTACAATAATACCGATAATAGGTAAAATAATGATAATAATAATTATTATAATAGCATTATTATTGTTATTATCATTGTTGTTATTGTTATTATTATTATTGTTGTTGTTGTTATTGTTATAATTGCCAAAAAATATTATAACAGTAATAACTATAATAATATTGAAAATAATGATAATGATAATAAAAATCGAAAGTTTGATTTTTGTTATTATTATTATTTTTATTGCTTTTATATTTTTTATTATTTATATTATTGTTATAATTACCAAAAAAATATATGGCTGCAATAATTACAATAATGATAATACTGATAATTATAATAAATATGTAAGTTAAATTTTTGCCGTTATTATTATTATTATTATTGTTTTTATTATTATAATTATTTCTAAAAATAGCATACATACTAAAAAAAATATATGGTGGCAGTAATTACAATAATAATGATAATAATGATGATAATGATGATAATGATGATAATAATTGCAATAATTGCAATAATGATGATGATAATGATGAAAATGATAGTAATGCTGTTAATGATGATGATAATGATGATAGTAACAATAAGAGTGTCCATTTATAATAAAAAAGTAAAAGAAAAAAAGTCCCAAAAGTAATAACAATTATTATAATATCATTATTATTGTTATTATCATTGTTATTATTGTTATTATTATTATTAT
>NC_061828.1:24995993-24998493 GCF_019202785.1 Penaeus chinensis | reverse complement strand
TATTTCATGTCATCTCCATCAATATCAAAAGAAGTAAAGAAATGAAAGTTATAAAATGAACACATATTCAATAATAATAGGTGTAAGCTCAATGCATATAGGTATGTTTGTCAACCAAGAGAAAATGGTATAGAATTGGTTAGTTTTTGGCAGCATTGCCAGGAATAATATCTTAGAATACTACTATAAATAATTTTTAGTGCAATTTATTAAAGCTCATTCATTTCTCCTATTTTTATACTGATTTAAGTTTATGATTTGACCTACATACACAGGATAATTGTATGAGGATTGGAGAGGACTGTACCAGAAAGAAAACTTTTTTTTTTTTTTCTTCAGCAGTATTTTGCATTTTTCAACCAAATATGACAAAGACATCATGCTTGAATCTTGTGTCCAGAAGGCAGCAATTTGTGATGACTAGTATTGCATCTTGTCAAGATCTACTTTACAAATATTTTCAAATATCTGGTACACTCAGACCTACCTGGATAATATAATTTCTCTCTATCTTGTTTTTTTCAATTACAGTAATGCTAAAATATTCTATGCTAATCACAGTACTACTTCAGGCAGATTTCAAACCTAAATGAAATATAAATAACTACGCCTTGGTAGTAGAGAGCTGGAGGGTGGACGAGAGAGAGGGTCATGAGTCATATCTAGGAAGCTTTGAATGTCTTTATGACTTTCTGGAGGGGATCTGAGTGGAGAAAGTTTTCTTACAATGAGTAGAAGAGGAGACAGATGTTGGGAGGAGTAAATATAGCAGAGAATGTGGTAGAAGATGAGGTGGAATGTGTAGATTTCCTGGTGCGACAGGTATAGAAGGAGGAGGGGTAGGCACAAGGAAAGTGCTATGGAGTACCTGGATTTACCATAGCAAAAGAATTCAACTAAGAGAGAGAGGGAGTATAGGCAAGATGGTATGATGTATGGGGAAGAGATTCTGAAATATCTTGGGAAGAAGGGAGAGGAGGGGAGTGAAGGACAGCGTTGGAATAGATAATGAGAGAAAAACCTTGTCAACCAGCTTCCCCTTTAAAATCACATAGAAGTGAGGCCTAGTTTGAATCTGAGAACTGTCACCTTAGACTTAAACTTGTAGGCAGGGCAGCTCCTATAAAACACATTAATGAGAGCCATCACATCTAGTACACTTGTGTGATTGTACAGAGCAATATAAATGATTATGACCAGGTTGGGCACATAGAAGGGAGTGGAACTGTGGTGTGACAGTGCTTTGCAGGGTGGCCAAAACCCCAACATTTCAGACACTGATGGGAAATGAGTCAATATGGTTAGACAGGGTATGACTCTGCCGACATAAACTTCATGAGGGTAGTCTTGGCAATATTGGTGTAGGACTTCTGGCAGCCTCTGGAAGGAATAGTGTAAGACTGTGCTGATACTGCATCATAATCAATGAGGCAGACAAGCAGGTAATTTTTACAGTCCAACCAATCAGCCGAGGAGATGGAAATAGCTCCAGTACAAGTATTAACTCAATGTCGCCAGGAAAATGCTGTGTCCATTTTAGATTTTTTTTGTAAAATGTCTCTACACATAGATGGCTCTGCTAGCCAAAAAGAACTCAATTAGTTGAACTTGTTGCCAAACCTCATTTTACCTTTCCTTGAATTTGTGGGAAAAACTTGGAAGAGGAGGGTTTTGACAGAGCAAGGGGCTGTATGGGAATCACAAAGAATTAATCTCTGTAATATGTGGGGAAGAGAAATGGTCCCCATGAGGGGTAAGGGCTAGAGACTTGACAAAAGGAAAATCTTGCCCATGGCTTCCCGAGACCATTCAAGACTGACACAAAGTGAGCATCTCAGCCTTTCAAGCATGGCTCTTACACCTTAGGATGTTGACAATAGAAGGGATTGGAGAAGAGTAGGAAAAGGGGAAAAGAAAAGACCATGCAAAATAGGTTGAGCTGAGGACTAAGGCCAAAGGTTTAGGTGATCCCCAACATTACACTTTAGTCTCCATCTCCTCTGCAACCTTTCTCGCCTCTCCCACAATAAAAACCACAACAGCCGGCATGGGATGGGGGATAGATATGAGATAGTGTCTGGCCATTAACATACCTGATCTAATTCTCTGTGTAGTGCAAATACAGCCTTCTCACGATTTGCAACAAGTTCTTCCAAATATTGGTATCGCAGCTTTTTACGTGCACGGCATTCTCTAGCACTCTGCCGACTCCGTTCTGCATAAAATTATGAATATTAAGTAGTGTGTGGAAAAAAAAAAAATAAATAGCACTGAACAGAACCTCATATGAGAACATGGTATTAAAATCATTATCAAATTCAGTAACAGGTGACTGTAATACCTAGTTTGGCCTTCATATCAGACTTGGCTTTGCGTCCAGGTTTCCTTCCTCTCTTGGTGCCTTCCCGCTTGCTGCCCTGAAAGATCAAAAACCAAAATGCAGTAACCCAAAAGGATAATTACAGGAAAGTCTATAAATATCTTCCTTACAAGTAATGCA
>NC_061828.1:24963493-24973493 GCF_019202785.1 Penaeus chinensis | reverse complement strand
GGTATCTTTAGTGGCTGTCGCTCGGTGCCACTCAAGGCAGGGATTTTCATCTCGGTTTCCATCACAACAGAGGAAAGATCCCGCACTGTAAAAGACTCCCTGGACAGAAAAGACCAGTGTGATTGCCCCTTTAAGTTTAGTGTCTTTCAAAAAGAAGTCATAAATAAATTTTGGAGGGTGAAAGGTCTTCAAGCAAAAAAATTTACTATCGGAACCAAAATGTGGAGACAGACAATCATTAGCCTTACAGCCTAAAGGAAATATTATGTAGAAGTAGTTTATATAAATATATATGGGTTACGTTTGAAGTTACAAGAACTAAATGCAATTACTGAAAGTAATAAACCATATGTAATATGAAAATATTACATATACCATATGTAATATGAAAATATTACATATACCATATGTAATATGAAAATATTACATATACCATATGTAATATGAAAATATTACATATACCATATGTAATATGTATCTCTGAACCCAAACTGGATCCCTCGATAGAGGATGTAACATTAGGAGTCAGAGACTATAATATTAGGAGAAAAGATAGGACAAATGGAAATGGGGGGGGGGGGGGGGTAGCAATATTAACAAGGAAAGGAAGTACTATAAAGGAGATAGAGATTCAACAAGATCTCACAGTAGAACTAAAAGCAATTGATTTAGAAACAAACGGAGTAAATGTTATAATAACCACAGTGTACATGCCACCTCATACATCGGTGTGGCACAAGAAAATTACCAAAAACTTATTTACGAAACGTTAAAGATCCTGGAAGAAGTGCTACAACTTTCGAAAAAACTTGTGCAAAAGAAATTCTTGTAACGGGAGTTTCGATCCCAGAGCTCAGCCACATTCGTGGAATGCAAAATTACTATCAAGCTCTAATGGGTTCTAATTGGTTCAGAAGTGGAGAATAAAGAAAGAAAGAAAAGAAAACAATTTCAAAAAGAAGTCATAAATTAATATTGTCTCTTCCAGAATGTAACAGGTCATACCAGGATGAGAGGGCTAGATAGACCGTCTATGCTTGACCTAATATTTACAAAACATAAAGATGACATTAAGGATATGGAGTACTGCCCTCCTCTAGGAAAAAGTGATCATGTAGTAATTAAGTTGAAATACTGTCTGCTACAGGAAAAACTCATCGTAAGTAAGGAAAGAAAAGGAAATTACAATTACAAGAGAGGTAATTATAGAAGTCTTAAAGATTTCTTTGATGGCATAAACTGGGAAACCTGAACAAAGAGGACCTTGATATGTAATATTCTAAATTTTGTGAAGTCTATAAACAAGGGGTAGGAAAATTCGTATCAGGATTCAAAACTGAAGCAAGAATTGGTCAAAAGTGGTAAATGCATGGAAACGAGAGAAAACAAACAACTCCTTTGGAGAAGGTTCAGAAGACATAGATCCCAGGCGGCGTATGAATGGTATAAAGTAGGAAGAAAGGAGTATACCCAAACCATGAGGGAGGAGAAATTAGACTTTGAAAAGGATATAATCAATTAATGTACCAACCAACCAAAGCTCTTCTTAACTACATAAATAGTAATACTAAAGGTAGAGATCAAATTAACGCCATCAAAGATAATAACATCGTTTATTCTGAGGAAGAGGAAATGTGTGAAATCCTTCATGAGAAATTTCAGTCAGTGTTTGTTCAGGACTCGTACTCTGAAATGGCAAGTAACCTTACGAACGTAAATCAGAATATCGAAAATATCACACTCGAAAATAATTTCTACCTACTGAACGGGTAGGGAGAGAGACAATACTAAAGCAGAGGAACCAGATGAGATATCTAACTGGGTTCTGAGGGAATGTTCCGAAGAAATATGTACTCTGTTATTGTTAATATTCCAAAATTCAGTGACACAAGGAAAATTCCAAAATTCAGTGAGACAAGGAAAACTACCAAAAGATTGGAAACTTTCCCATGTTACACCTTTATAGGCCAGTTTCATTAACTAGTGTAGTATGCAAGCTGTTAGAAAGTATAATTAGGAAACAGTGGGTTAAAGTACTTGAAAAACACGTTATGATATCAAATAAACAGTTTGCTTTTAGGAAAGGAAGGTCAAGCAGAGCAAATCTCCTCTGTTTTTGTGATAGAGTATCTGAAATATTACAAGAAAGAGACGGCTGGATGGATTGTGTATACTTTGGTTTTAAGAAGGCATTTGATAAGGTGTCTCATAAAAGACTGTTATGGAAATTAGAACACCTAACTGGAGTGAAAGGCAATCTCCTCGAATGGATGGAAGAATTTCTTCAGGAAAGACAGATGAATAAAGTAATTAAAGGGAAGCACTCTACATAGCGACGAGTAACTAGTACTTCAAGGATCGGTCTTGGGGCCGATTATGTTTACTATTTCCATAAATGATTTAGGGTCAAGCATAAGCCCAGGTAGTTATCTGAATATGTTTGCAGACGACGCGAAATTGCAAAATATCGATCATAGACGATATCTCATGCCAGTGCCTCCAAAGTAACGTCGAGAACTTATTCATTTGGAGTTGAACATGAAATATGGAATTTAACACCAATAGATTCCATGTATTCAGGCTCACCATTATCATCACGGGGCTAACACTGATGGGGGCGCATGGCTGCCTCCACCCTTCGCTTCCAACCATGAGGGTCCCTCATGGCAGTCTCCAGGCAGGCCTTCGGTCCATCTCTAACTCCTTGCAGCAGGTCTGGTCAAGCTGCCCAAGCCATGACCTCCTAGGTCGTCCCACGGCTTCCTCTACCAACGATTGTCTCACAAAGAGATAACCTAATGGGCAGGGTCACCCACTGGGACACAAGCTAGGTGCCCATATAGCCTTAATTGGAAGTTCCGGATTATGCAAGTAACAGGTCCCATGCCAGTCTCACGGTGTAGCCGTCAGTTGAACACATGGTTCGGGGAAGAGACTTATTACAAAAGGCATCAAGACGAGACTCCAAGCCACTAGATAGCGTCCATAGAGCAAAACTGGCATTATCAAGGCCTTGAATACATGTAGCTTGGTCCTTCTGCATAGGTACCGACATCTCCAAATGCTCTTGTTGATTGAGTTCATATCTCCTACTGCCAGACCAATCCATCTATTGACTTCTTGGTCTGACTGCAAGCATGGATCGACTGAACTGGTTCCCATAACAGTCCCCAAAGCCCTGAATCTTGGTCTTTCTGCGCCTAATGGGCTTCGTCTTATTGCTAAATGCATCAAGAGCTGCCACCAGTGATTCCAGAGACTCAGATAGGACAGCAACATCATTGGCAAAGTCAAGGTCTGAGACCCTGCTATTGCTCGATGTTGCTCCAAACTAACTTTGGCTAGAAGCTCTGTCCATTATCCACACTTTACAGCACTTTCAGTACCGGTATACAGGCTTGCTATTAGGCCAATAATCTGTGTCAGAATTCCCCTAAGTCTCAGAATCTCCCATAACGATTCGCGATGCATCGAATCAAACCCCTTCTTGAGATCGATGTAGGCTGCAAGCAACCCACAATTACTCAAAGCGCTAGAAGTGAATTCAGACTGCTCCGGTCTCTGGTGCCATAGTAGGTGGTCGAGGATCCGTTTCAGAAGAATGTGGGCAAACACCTTACCTGGTATACTGAGCAGTGTAATGTCACGGTAGTTGATACAGTCCCACCAATCCCCTTTCCCCTTCCAGAGAGGGATGACCATGCCTCTCAACAGGTCAGGGGGAATGGAACCAGAAAGCCAGATGGCAGACCGTTCACGCCCAGTCTTTAGCATTTCAGCAGGGATATTACACAGGACTACTGTTTTCCTACTTTCGGCTTAGAAATTGCCATCCTAACCTCAGGGTAGGAGGTTCCTCATTGATGGTATTGTAATACCACTTGCATCCAAGCTAACTGTTGGAGGGTCTACCGAGTACATCTGCTCAAAATACTCAGCCCAACATGATCTGAGATGATCTGTCCATCTACTGAGTGGACTGCAGTCCTCTGCATGGAGGGCTTAGAGTTGGTAGGCAGGGCGAAGGTCATTTAGTAAGAAATGGCCTTCAACCTCCTCAGCAGGATTCCTGATGAATTGTTCCTTGTCCCTTCTCAGCAGTGTCCGAGCCCTATGCACCAAAGAGCGATGCAAGTCCTGATTGCCATTCATCTAAGCCATGTGACATGCTGCAGTGACCTTCAATGTGTCCAGGCAGATAAAATTCTACCTTGTCCACGGGCATATGCCAATGGACTCCTGCGCTGCTTTGAGTGTTATACACTTGTAGGGCTCCCACAGAGCAGCTAGGTCTGTCAGGTTTTCGAGTTCTGTGAATCGATCAGAGACTGCCAAATCAAATCAGAGTCTGTCCAAATGAAACAACCTAGAGTGGCCACTGGAGGGATGAGAAGTTTTGAAATGGATCCGTAGGGCAGCCACTACCAGCCCATGGTCAGTGCCACAGACCTCGGCACTCCAGTAAACCCTGCAATTCTGAAGGATCCTCCATCGAGTGCTGACAAAAATGTGGTCGATTTCCTTGACCTCAGTATCTGTATCGCTATATCATGTCCAGAGATGCAGGTTGGAGCGATGATACCAGGAGCCAGGAATCCTCAATCTCTAGGGGATCAGCTCCCGAGCCAGGGGGCCGACAGACATCTCGTAGCCAGCTCGATCACAACCGAATACCGCATTGAAGTCGAATGTCTCACCAGGGGTAATTGTCTGCCACGGATGTGAATTTGGTGTAGACCTTGGAATAATCATAAAGAGGAACCTAAGCCCAAATGATCATATAAATAACAAGGGTCTTAAAATGCTAGGACTGATTGACACGAAGAGATATGATATTGGAGATGTGAGGTCCGCGGCCGAACGTCTGCATCCCACTCTCCCGCGTCGTAGCGAATCAGCGTTGACCTCACTGCCATCATCCCACCGCCGGTGCAGAGGTAATTATGCCGAGCGAAGCAGCGCCGGTGCTGAGTGAGTGGTTGGGGTCCACACTTGAAAAAGAGGTATAAATAAACTAGAGGGAAGAGGGAATCGCCTTGAAAAGGTACAGGACCTCTCTTCCCTAACTGAGGTGAAACACCCTTTGGGTGGCTATTTCAGAGGGATGAAAGTAGGTGGTCTCTCCCCAGGGGTTCACACCTACCCTTATGTTTGCCGTGTGTGGCAACCTTGTGCACTGTAGAGACGGGAGTCCTGGAGGTTGAGCGATGCCCTGCAGCTAGCAACACGCCTCTTTGGTCCCTTATTCCAGCAAGATAGGTGACCTGATTCTAGTCCGGTCAGTTTAATCGGCTGGTCTTCCTAGGGAGGCTAAGGTCAAGCAGTCATGGCGCGGTTGGCACTCACAATGGCTCTTGTCTGTGAATATCCTCTCACCACCCCTGTAGCTGGACTCTGTAGTGGGTGGGGACGTGAGAGGATGAAGCAGCTGTCCACTACATGGAAACCCAAAAAACACCACAGAAAGAGATCAATGTTGACGACCTATTCAAGGCCCAGACCAAGGCAGTCACTCTGAAGCCATACGTGGCTTCTGGTGGCCAAAGAAAATCCAAGGCATAGGATGACTCTGTCACACCAAAATGGACAAGACTGAGAACCCATTAGCCACAAACATGTCTGTCCATCAAATTGTCCAGCAGATGGACTCTTGCGCTGGCCTCTCCAGACCAGGGAGGCCTCTGAATTCCCCTCATACGTCCTCCCTGACCGAGATGGAAGCACAAGCTGAACCAGGCGAAAGAGCTGTTGCTCCCATGACCAAAGCCCAAAGCCGAAAGGGCGGACCGAAATGACCAAGGCTGGAAACAGACTCTGATGGACCTCCTAGGCATTTCCCACAGTTCAAGGTTCCCTCTAAACCTGAAGGCTTCGACAATGCCTATCAACTGGTCAGAGCCTTTGAGATGCAGAGAAAAATACGGTTGTCAATCTGGGTTGCAGAAACCAGGGCATGATTATTGTGCCCAAAGACCAAGCTACCCTGAATTCCCTGCAGGAAACGAAGGAGCTTAAAAATTGGAGGAAAGTGTGTCTCACGACTGAAACATGACGATAGGGGAGTCAAGATGGTGTTACTTGGCTTCTCAGTTTTGTATGATGCGGAAATGATCACATCATACCCACAGGTCGCGGAGGCTTCCGGAATGTCGAAAGGGAAGACTTCAACCAGGCAAGTCCTGGTGACCCTGAAAGGAGCCCCAACCACTGGGTAACTGGGTCACCTTTAACTTAAGAAATGATGTGCCTGAGCCACTTTGGTACTTTTAAGTGCCAAAAATACCAGGCTAACTGCACAGCCAAGCCCAAATGTGGTGTCTGCAGCAAGGCATACAACACCGAGGTGTGCTTTAAGGCATACAAGGAAAAACAAAGGGACACAACAGCCAAATGTCCCAACTGTGCTAAGAGGTATCATGCCTGGTGCCTGGATTGCTCTCTCAGGAAAGAGAAGGCCCTCAAGTGACAAGAGGTTGCTAAAAAGTGATCAGGCTTTGTTCCATATCAGGCACATATGTCTGGGGACATATGTGCCTGGAAGCTCCTCCCCAGCCGACACCGAGTTTCTGGCTATTACAAAAGTCCAGAAAAAGAACCAGAGGAATAAAGGTTCAAAGAGCACTACAAAAACCTCTCCAAGAGCGGATATTCTCGTCTTTGATGAGGAAGATATGACTCTCCTGTTGACTGTTGACTATTGCAGTCCTGGAGGGAAGGAAGCTGGACAGAGCCAAACCAGCCCCACCCTCACCCCAGAACAAGACTCCCCTCCCTACTCCAATCCCGGCCATGGTCTCACAGGCTGAGTCAATGCAGTCAGTGCCAGAACATGCTCACCTTACCCAGGTAAAGCCAGCAAAGAAAAAGAAAGACACAGACAAAGCCTGATGTGAGAAAATCCAAACTAACAAGAGTCAGAGCTACCAAAGGCTCTCCACGTCCCAGTGGACCCAGGGATAGCCTGACAAACAGCCCAAAAAACAGATGAAGATACCTTAATCAGTGAGGGCTTCACAATAAAGTTGTCAGACTCTGACACCTCTCAATCTGAATATGATACCGTCTCAGATGTGATTAACACCAAGTGACAATATGACACACAATCTAAGCATACTATAGTGGAACATCAATGGCTTTCATTCAAGGAATGCCATCCTCCACACAATAGTGTGATCAGGGAACATTGGCACTGTCATGCTCCAGGACACATTAATAGTGGAGACTGTTCGCTTCTCAGGGTATCATGTCTTCATGCTGCCACACACAGCTTGCAAAAGAGGCTTGATCACCCTGGTCAGAGCAACAAACCCCTGCTCCGCAATAGCCGATGCACCGCACTGTGGAGACGATGTTGAATCTCTTGCTGTTGAGATTCACCTGGCCAGGGGCCCCCTCAAACTGTACCATGTGTACAGCAGGCCATTCTTTAAGGGGATTAGACATCAGCCAGGTCTGTGATACTGCAGCACGATACCGAGTGATCATAGGGGGAGATATCAATGCACACCACCCCAGCCTGGCTCCCTGCTCGGCACCAAATGTGGCTGGCTATCACATAGCCAATGTGCTTGACATTCCCTGTGATCGCTCTTCTTAAGACCCAAGAGCCAACGCATGTCAGAGGAGGGGTCCTAGACCTCACCTTGGCCACTGCGGCTCACGTGGAGAGAATCAGATGGTGTGTCGATGAGACTGTCACAAGTGACCACTATGGCACCATAACTAATCTCATGGATGCTGGCCCAGCCCAAATGCCACAACCAAATCCAAGATGGAAAACAAACAAGGCCAACTGGCATGCATTTTAGAACGCCTTGGCCCACTGTCTGAGATGCAATGAACCCCCACTGAGTGAAAATGTTAAAGTGCTTGAAGCAAGACTTATCAATGCTATAAATCAAGCAGACCATACCTAAAACTCGACCTGGGTCCAGGAGTCACAAAGACGCCTGGTACTTTAATAACGAGGTTAAGGAGGTCAACCACAGAGTAAACATGTGCTGAAAACAATTCCGATGTCAACAACCCAACCCTCCGTAGGGAGGCTGTTATGGATGCCAAGGAAAGAACCAACAGAGTCAGGCAGGAAAAGTTGCTGGAATGGTTGGAGTCCTTCGACCACCAAACCACCTTTACAGAGCTATGGCAACGGGTCAGGCGAGCTACCAGCCGCTCAGCCCCGAGGTGCACACACCACGACCCTCAATCAGAGGCAAACAGACTGGTGCACGAGTTCTCTGCAAGAACAAGCGGTAACAATCTCCCAGCCGAAATGAGAGCAAACCAAGAACGCCTACAACCAGGCAGACTTGCTCATATCAGAGAAAGGACAGCCGAACCCAATAAATCAGATGTTATCTTTTCTTTGAGGGAACTAAGAAAAACCTACAAAAACAGTTCTCGCTCAGCCCCGGGTTCTGATGGGATTTCGTACTCCATCATTTCCCACCTAGGACTGGCAGGTGAGCTTGCACTCTTGCAACTCATCAACAAGTCCTTGGAAACTTCCACTCTACCCCAGGGCTGCAAGAGGGCTACCATAGTTCCCATCCCAAAACCAAAGGAGCCAGGGAAGTACCGCTCCATCTCTCTCCTCAGCTATCTGGCTAAGACGGCCGAGAGGATAGTACTAAATCAATTCCAATGGAAAATGGGACCCCCACATGAACACCTCCCTGGGTTCACAAGGGCATGGGCACAGCACACAGCATAGCCACGCTCTTAAGCACAATTAGCACTGGCACATCTGTGGTAGTATTCCTAGACCTGGAGAAGGCTTTTGAATTAGCAAGACCCCTTGCCATTCAGGAGACCCTGATCCAGAAGGGAATCAGAGGAAAGCTCTTGGCTTGGACAGGTGACTATTTCAGGAACAGAACAGCCAGATACAACCAAGCCGAAAAATCCTATAGAAATATACTGCGGCTTTCGTACCTTCCTCCTGCAGCTTCACAGAGAGAAAACGAGATATTCCCCCTCGGCCAGATGCTATGAGCCACAGGCTATGAGCCACTGGCACTCCGGCCAGATGCTATGAGCCACAGGCTATGAGCCACTGGCACTCTCTGAAATAATCAACAAAGGTATGGAAGTCATTCTTCACAACATCAGACTAGGTTACCACTGTGCGTGGCAGATCATAGAGACAATATGAAGAGAGGTCCTGCATGCACTGTAGCGAGCCGAACGCCACCCAGCTACACTACTTACAGAATTGTAAGCACACGTAATTCCTGAGAAAGGGACCGCCCACAACAGCCGCCGTGCTAGTAAAGAGATCATACGGTATGCTTACATCATGGCGGCAGGAGCGCCTGCTGGCAGTCCCACCGCCACGGTAAGATGACGCAAGCCGGGCCACATATGGAAGGCCCTGGCGAAGCTAGATCTTCGCAAATCTCAACTGATTGATAAACTAGGAGTTTGCAGCCACAAGATGGGCACCTACTCTGAGAGATATGAGCTACGAAGAAAGACTACAGAAAAAGGGTCTTACTACTTTAGAAAAAAAAGAAAAAGAGGTGACATGAAAATGATGTTCATCTATATTATAGGAAAGGTGAAGTTAGGCAAAGATGACTCTATTATTTTGAACACAAGAAGGATGAGAGGACACAGCAAAAAGTTGAATCTATAAAGAGGCAAGAAAGATGTCAAGAACTTCAGTTTCCCAATCAGTACTTTCGAAAAATGGAACAATCTTCATAATAACGTTGTATGTGTCAAAAATGTGCATCAATTAAAAAACGTTGTGTGATAATTCAGATAACGCAGACGGGACCATCTGAGCTGAGCTCCCGTATAAAACAACTAGCTAAGAACACACACACACACTCACACATATACCTATACATACATACATGCGTGTGTGTGTGTGTGTGTGTGAATATATATATATATATATATATATATATATATATATATATATATATATATATATGTATATGTGACACAAAGACAAACACAGTAACGTGTACACAAATATGAAAGGAAAACCGCC
>NC_061828.1:24935993-24948493 GCF_019202785.1 Penaeus chinensis | reverse complement strand
GCAAGTAAGGCTAGAACACCTTGCAACTAAAAGGAATCTGCATTCACACCACTTTTCCTCACCTCTGTCAGACCAACAAGAAATTTCTGCTTTTGGTAGTGATGGTGAGGGTGATTCTGGGGATGAATGGCTTGTTATTTGTGATGGTGAAGAATGGGGCAGAGACCAGTATATCATGTTCAGGCACATAGATACTGATGTGTAAGTTTAAACATTATCATCCTGTATTCCTTTTTTTTCCCCTTTATAAGGTGATATTCTTTTATACAAATTGAATCTGATGTGGAACAGTGACATTTCAACAATTGAAAATCATGCTTTCACTTACCAAAAACAACAAATGAGACATAGCAGTTTATGAAAGGGCTTATTGAATGTGAAATTATTCATTGTATGTGTTTTATATTAATATTTTTTCTGTGTTATTAACAGATACCTTGGGGTAACAGGACAACAATATGGCAGGCCAATTCATGGACAGAATGAAGTGGTAGGCTTGTCTCGCCCAGGTGTCCAAGCAAAGTGGCAGACAATGGAAGGAGTTTTTATTAAGTCTACTGATTTTTCTGAAGATGTCAGAGTTTTCCATGATCCTAGTGAACTCTAACTGTATACACCTTAGATACTTTTAAACCAAAATTGTTTTGGCATAGGTATTTTAATTTATTCCTTTTAGAAATACTAAAACTATGGCAGTATTGTTTTGATGTGTTCCTTTCTGAAAATTAAAGAACTTGTAGTAACCTCAGAAAAAAAAGGATTTTTTTTATATTACAGTCATTAAGTTTACATATTAGAGCATACGACTATAATTTATCTATCAGATTTGGAAAATAAAATGTTACAATAGGTCACATGAAAATTAAAATAAAAGGGCTGATAAACTAAAAAAAAGGTTATTTTTGTTATATAATATATTATAAAAAGTAAGATTCTTCCAGCCAAAAATCATAATTGTAACTTTTTTTGCTATTGCTGAGATTTGCTAAAAATCCCAAGGCTCTCATTGAGATCTAAATAAAATATACAGAATTATCAATTAGATATAAGCATTTTAGAATGTTGAAATTATTTTTCTTTTTTGACCATTCCTTTTTTTTTTGTCATATATTTGGCTCTAATTTTACAATATATTTGATGAATAAATTTCTGTATAATGTCAAAAATACATTTTGTAGCAGACTTTAAGGAAGGACTGTTTTACATTTATTTATTTGTAAAGAAAAAGTTTTTGCACAAGGTGAGGGGCAAGTATTTTCTGCCTCTAGTGGAATGTGTGTGTTTAAATGCAACAAATATGTACAATATGATTTAGTTTCATTAATCCATGATTGCAATAATTCTCTCTGCAACGTTTGTGTTGTCAAAAAGTCCAGTCACATGTTTATTCAGTGTAGATATTAAAGTACAAATATAGTGGAAAACATTGTTTGTTTATAATGCTGATAACCACATTTTTGTTGGCACAATTTCTGTTGAAAAACGTTTAGCCCCTTTCCAGTCCCATGCCTGTTGATGTTGTGGAGGGGCTTAGGAGATGGAGACTGAGGCCCATTGTTGGGCATCTTCCCTACCTTGGGCCTCAGCCCTCAGCTCAACTGATTTTGCAGTCTTCTCTTCTCCAACCCCTTCCCCTGTCCCACTTCCTAAGGTGCGAGAGCCATGTTAAAAGGATAAAAGACTTGATTGTTTGAATTGTGTAGTTCTTACCCCTCAGGGTCCCTGGTGAACTGTTTCTCTTCCCCACACATTCCAGGCTTAGTGTATTAGATAAGAGAAAAATGGATCAAATTGCGACACAAACCTGCCACTTGGCACATACATGCTTTAGAGCATGCTCTTTCAGATAAGCAGGGGGGCCATCAGGAAATTTCAATAAGGCAGCCAAAATCCAATGACACATTAGAAAATGTCTTAAAAGGATTCTGATATTGCAACATAATGTGGATAATGGGTAATTCTAAATAACCTAAAGTAGATTGTAATGAAACTAAAAAGACCAGTACATACGTCTTTGGTCTGAGAATGTTGCACATTTTTCCACTACTTCACCCCCCAATCCCTTGCCTGGTTTTGTGGCTGCATAAGAGAGGGAGACTGTGGCCAAATGTTGGGGATCTCCCCTACCTTCAGCCTTAGCCCTTAGTCTTTGCTTCTACTTCCCCCCCAATCCTTTGCCCGTTGCTGTCGTGGGGGGGCTTAGGAGACGGAGCCTGAGACCCAATGATGGGGAACTCTTCAACCTTGGGACTCAGCCATCGACTCAACTAATTTTGCATAGGAAATCATAAGAAATCCATTAACATTGCCAAAATTACTTTCCGTAGACATGACCTTCCCTTTAATGTTTACATAGGTGGGGGAATCCCTACCTGTCCGACCATACCAACCTCCTCCTTGTCAGTGCCATAATTGTTGGCATTTGGGACACCCAGCCAAATACTGCCATTCCACAGCCAGATGCCCACTACGTGCCCAACCTGGCCATACACGATCAAACTGCTCTGCACAATCATGCACATGTGCAAACTGTGGCAGCCCCCATAATGTATTTTATAGAGGCTGCCCCACCTACAAATTTGAGTCTGAGGTAGCAACTCTCAGATTCAGACTTGAACTCAATCTACGTGAAGCCAGACAGGAGGCACGTCGACGAGGATTTTCTCTTACCCCCTACTCCAGTAATGTCGCTCACTCTGCCAATCCCCCTACCTCCCAAGCTCCTACACCCTCTCCTAACCCCCCTCCATCTATCTTCCCCTCTTCTACCTCCTACCTTCCCCAGTCAAATTCTTTTGCCATCCTAAACCCGGACACTCCAATCTCTACCCAATCAAATTCTTTTGCCATCCTAAATCCAGACACTCCAATCTCTACTACAGCCCCAACACCTTCCCCTCTCCCTCCCCGCACTACCAGCAGCAGACAGAATAAACGTTCCACCCCCTCTTCCCCTACCCCACAATCACCTCCACCTTCAAAGTGACTGCCGATATCCATCCTCCTCCTACTCATATTCTCCCTACACCCAATCCTCCTACCCCATCCCAACAAAACCCATCCCCCCCGACTCTAGCCCCACCTATATTAACCCTCCCACCATCCCCTCTATCCCTTCCACACACTCTTGGATACAAACGTGAATCCCTCATGTCACAAATACCCTTTTCCCGACACCTTCAACCTCCCAACACCCCTCCTGATACAACACCTCCCCAACCTCATTCTTTATCCCACCCTCTAGCACCTTTCCCTTCAAATTCTCCAACACGTACTACAATCGTTATCGCTAAATCAAAGAAAGTATAACTATCCTTCATTGGAACATTCGCGGTTTCCGAATGTTCCTCTTTCAGTCCCACATATTCTATTGTCATGCCCACGTCCTCCCTACATAGACATCCCAACTTATCAGACATCCTTACAGAATCTCACACTTTCTGCTTTGACAACCTGTTTTCCTTCCTCAAACGCATATATATCCTTCACTTGATCTAACCCTTTACATTACCTCATCCGACCCTAACCCATTCACTCACCAATTCCTTAACCCTGCTTTAACAACTAATCACTAACCCAACCACCCTTCACTAACATTAACTATAGTGCTACATGACCTTAGATGTCTAGCACATGTATTTTGCTTTTAACCATTAACCATTCGCCGCTGGATCACAGTGATTTCAGTCTACTTCTCCCCTTCCCACCCCATTAACTTCGTCGCTTTTGAAAACCTAATTTCCCAACTTCAATCCTCATAGTAGGTGATTTTAACTGCCGCCACACTCTTTGGGGTGATTCTATCACCAACACGCGTGGCCGAGCTCTAGAGCGCTTCCTCTCCACAGCTGATCTTATTATTCTAAATACAGATCGCCCCACACACTTTGATACACGCACGCAGTCTTTTTCGTGCATTGACCTCTCTCTATGCTCCCCTTCTCTTCATTTAGATTTCCACTGGTCAGTTCTAGACCACTTTCCCTATAGCGACCACTTTCCAGTTCTCCTTTCTCCAACTTCATATGTACCACTTCCTAACTCCCCACGCTGGTGCTTTGATAGAGCTGACTGGCATACTTTCACTTCACTCTCTACTATTCATACCCCTCCATCCTCCCTCTCATCCGTATCAGAAATGATACAATTTTTCATAACTACAGTCCTAAGAGCTGCCCATACAGCTATCCCTCGAACCTCAAGACCATATACCTCCAAATGTGTTCCATGGTGGAATTCTGATTGCACTAAAGCACTCCATGTAAAACGTGCAGCCTGGAACAGTTACCGCTACAAACGAGGTACCCCTCATCTACTATAAGCTCTTCTCTCCTTTAAAAGAGCATCTGCCTGTTTTCGTCGTACAATCCGAAATAGTAAAACAAATAGCTGGCAAAATTATGTTTCCTCAATTACATCCTCTACATCTATCTCAAATGTTTGGCGCCGGATCCATGAACTATCAGGCAAACATCCGCCCCATCCAGCCCCCGTCCTCCATATTCGAGATACCCTTATCTCTGATCCTCCCGAAGTCACTAATGAACTGGGTGATTATTTCAGCCAGGTCAGTAGTGGCTCTGACTTTTCTCCACACTCCTCTTCTATTAAAACCATCAGGGAACGTACCCCCATTATCTTCACCCTATCCTCTGCTGAGTCCTATAATGCTCCCTTTTCTTCCTCTGAACTCGGTGCTGCCCTAAAATCGTGCCGCAACACTCATGAAGGCCCTGGCGGTATTCACTACCGTATGCTCCGACAACTCCCATCTTCCTCCTTATCCTTCCTATTAACAACTTACAGCCACATATGGACATCAGGAAATTTTCCTTCTCATTTGCGAGAAGCTCTTATCCTCCCCTTCCTGAAACCCAATAAATCAGGTACCCTCCCTCAAGACTATCGCCCCATCGTACTAACTAGCTGCTTATGCAAACTACTAGAGCAAATGGTTAACTTCCGCTTAATGTGGTATCTTGAATCCCACATTCTTATCTCTCCTTCCCAGTTTGGTTTTCGCCGTGCCCGAAGCACAGCTGACCCCCTTGCTCATTTTGAGACATATATTACATCCGCATTTGCACACCATGAATCCATACTAGCTATGTTTTTTGACATAGAAAAAGCATATGATACGACTTGGAGGTACCATATTCTCCAACATTTGTCCTCCATAGGCATACGTGGAAACATGGGTGTCTTCATAAAGTCTTTCCTCTCCCAACGCACTTTCCAGGTCAAAATTGCCTCTGCCACATCTTTCTTTCCTCAAATTGAAGGCGTCCCACAAGGCAGTGTGCTTAGTGCCACCTTATTCCTCCTTGCTGTAAATGACATTGACTCAGTCATCACTATATGTTGATGATTTAACCATCTGTGCCTCTAGCACATCCATACCAAATCTCTACCAATTTCTTCAATCTGCAATAGCATCAGTTTCCTCCTGGGCTACAAACCATGGCTTCCGCTTTTCTACCTCCAAATCTTTCTCCATCCTTTTCTCTCGCACACGTGTAGGTCCTCTACCTTCACTCTTCTTATATGACACTCCACCCCAACACCGTTCCTCTGGTAAATTCCTAGGCGTCATTTTTGACTCCAAACTATCCTGGCGAGACCATATTCTTTACATCAAAGAAAAAGCTCGCCGCCGTCTCCGAATTTTGCAAACCCTATCCCATTTATCCTGGGGCTCAGATCGAAAAACTCTCCTTCATCTTCATGTCACCTTAATTCTCTCCACTCTTGATTATGGATGCCATATCTACTCCTCTGGCTCAACTTCTCTCCTTGCTCATCTTGATACAATCCACCACTGTGGTCTTCGCTTAGCCCTAGGTGCCTTCCGCTCCTCTCCAGCTGAGAGCCTGTACACTGAATCAGGCATACCATCTCTCTCTCGACGCCGTGCCCTTCTCTCTCTCCGATGTTATGCTCGATTCCACCAACTTCCCCTCACTAAACTAACTATCCCACGATCCCTACTTCCTACTTTTGCTTCTTCTCCACATTTATCTACTCCTTTCTCCACTCGCATGGATACCCTCCTCTCCCATTCCCCTTTTCCCCATCTCCGACCCCTCCCGTTCTCTGTCCATTCAGTCCATCCATGGCTTATACCTTGCCCCCATATTTGCTCCTCTGTCTACCCTGACCCACCAAAATCAAATATTCCTCCTACTGTCCTTCTCACCCATTTCCTTGACCATGCCTCCACTCATTCCTCCAGTATTCACGTCTACACTGACGGCTCCAAAACCACCTTCGGTGCTGGTTTTGCAGTAATCTTCCCAACTCGTACTTTCAAATACCCCCTCCTTCCTGAATCCAGTGTCCTTACTACAGAACTGTATGCACTCCTTTTTGCCTTAAAACACATATACTCACTCCCCTCTTCCTCTTATACAATTTTTACTGACTCCCGTAACTCATTAACTCTCATAAAGTCAATACACACGACCAACCCCCTTGTTTGTAAGATCCAGAACTGGTTGTTCTAACTGTCCACACGTCATAAAACAATCAAATTTTGCTGGGTACCCAGCCATGTTGGAATCCCCGGCAATGAACAGGTAGATACTCTAGCACGCTACGCTGCTATGTCCACATCAAACCAACCACGTTTCTCACGTAGTCCAGCCACGGATTATTACCCACATTTTAAGGCCTTCTTGTATAATCGATGGCAATCTTTTTGTTCAAGTCTCCACACTAATAAATTACAAACTGTAAAACTGTCAATCTCCTCCTGGTCAGCTCCATGCTTTCGGAACAGACGTTGGGAGACGGCTCTCGCCCGCTTACGCATTAGCCACACCCGTCTAACACACTCCTATCTGATGTCACAATCCGATCCACCCCTATGTCCCTTATGTAATGTTCCTCTTTCAGTCCCACACATTCTATTATCATGCCCACGTTTTGAAGCAGCCCGTACCTCTACTTTCCCCCACCTATCCTCCCTACATAGACATCCCAACCTATCAGACATCCTTACAGAATCTCAATCTTTCTGCTTTGACAACCTGTTTTCCTTCCTCAAACGCATTTATATCCTTCACTTAATCTAACCCTTTACATTACCTCATCCGACCCTAACCCATTCACTCACCAATTCCTTAACCCAGCTTTAACAACTAATCACTAACCCAACCACCCTTCACTAACATTAACTATAGTGCTACATGACCTTAGATGTCTAGCACATTTATTTTGCTTTTAACAATTAACCATTTGCTTCTACTTTCCTTTTCCTTATATCACCCCACCCCCCATCCCTTGTTCATTGTTGTTATGGGGGTGCTTAGGAAGGGATGTAGGGGATCACCCCTCCGTGGACCTTAACCCTCACCTCAACTAATTTTGTAGGGTCTTTTCTTCTCCCCCTTTCCTTTTCCTTCTCTTCTTCATCCCCTTCATCCCAAATTGTTAACTCATATTTACCCTTTTTGCCACAATACTTTACCATAATGCTGTATAACCTTTGATGTCTTTTACATTTGTTTGTTTTTGGCCATTGACCCTTATGGAAATCCACAAACATCACCTTACTTTTTTTTTTTACATCTGAGGGCTTTGCCACCAAGCCTCACCCTATTGCTATATTTTTTATTACAGCTCTTCAACCGTATTGCCCTCATCCCCACAAAACTATCTCACTTCACCCACTCCATGATTGGAAACTTCTTCCATCTCCCCAGCTGATTGCCCAGTATATAACAGAGATTGATCAGACTGAGAAGACATCCTACTTGCTAGCCTTGCTACGCTGACCTTAAGTTCCACATCAATATTACCATGATTACCTTCCATAAGGTAATCCATAGGAGGAGAATCTTGTCATGTAAGACCATACCAACCCCACCCTGTCCTTGTCAGAAATGTTGGCGTTTTGGCCACCCTGCAAAGCACTCGCTCCACAGCCTGCTGCCCTCTCTGTGCCCAACCTGGTTATGACCATTCAAACTACCCAGCGCAATTATGTATGAAGTAGCAGTTCTCAGATACAAACTGCGCTTCATTCTATGAGGGCCAGACAGGAAGCACGCCGACGAGGTTTGTCAATCACTCCCCACTCTAATACCTTCCTTCACTCCCCACTCTAATACCTCCCTTCACTCCACTCCTATTCCCTCTTCCCAAATACCCCTCAATCCCTTGCTCATTGTTGTCGTGGAGGGAGATTAGAAAGCGGAGACTGAGGTCCAATGTAGGGGAGCACCCCTACCTTGGACCTTAGCCATCCCCTCAACTAATGCATGGTGTTTTCTGCTTTTCTTTTCCTTCTCTTCTTCATCCCCCTGTCCTCTTATTCAAACTCATTTTTACCCTTTCGCCCCCAAGCCCCACCCTACTGTTACATTTAAGTACGGCGATAGTGACCTTAGATGTTGACGCGGCAGAGTTCTGAAATTTTCACCTTGCAAAAGATCATTTGTCTCCCAAACTTCCCCACCGAAATCCAGAAACCCTTGAGGACATTAGAAACTTCCTAAGTAAGTAATCCATCCCCAAATTTCTCTAACCCTATTCCGGCTGACATCCATCCATCCTTCTCTTCATATTCCCCCTACTCCCTCCCAACACACACTCCAATCCCTTGCCTGTTGTTGTCGAGGGGGTAGCTTAGGAGGCGAAGTCTGGGACCCAATGCTGGGGAACTCCCCTGCCTTGGGACTCGACCCAACTAATTTTTCATGGTCTTTTTCCCCTGTAGCGGCCCCCATAATGTATTTTATAGGGGATGCCCCACCTACAAATTTGTCTGAGGTGGCAACTCTCAGATTCAGACTTGGACTCAATCTATGTGAAGCCAGACAGGAACCACATCGATGAGGATTTTCTCTTACTCCACTCCAGTAATGTCGCTCGCTCTGCCCCTCCCCCTCTTTCCCAAGATGTTCCTACACCCTCCCCTATACCTATCCCTCCTACATCTTACTTCCCTACTTCTACCTCCTATCTTCCCCAGTGAAAATTCTTTGCCATTCTAATCTCTACTGCTGCCCCAAAACCTTCCCTTCTCCCTCCCGGCACTACCCGCAGCAGACAGACTAAACGTTCACCCCTTCTCCTACCACGCACTCACCTCCACCTACCTTTGCCTCTACTCCCTCAGACAGCAGTCTCCTCTTCCCCCCTCATAATAAAATCTGTCTCACAAAACTCTTGAAGATATTCAAAACTATCTATTCGAGTCCCAAACTGACACTGAAACCCCTAATCCACCTTTCAAATTTCACAACTGACTTCCTCCCACTCTCTCCCAACACAACCCATCCCCCCTAGCTCCAGCTCCACGTACATTAACCCTCCCCCCATTCCCTATATCCCTTCCACTCCCTCCTGGATACACACGTGAATCATTTATGTCACAACTATGCCCTTTCCCAGATCCTCCACCTCCTGATACAACACCACCTTCTCCCTCTCATTCCTTATCTCACCCACTAGCTCCTTCCCCTTCAAATTCTCCAACACGCACTTTCACTGTCATCACTCATAAATCAACTAAACTATCGTCCTATACCAATTCCCAATTACCATTTTGTCTCTTCCCCACACTCCTTTTATGTCTCGTCTATACTTATAAATCAGAAAACTCCTTTGCACAGTTATTCGCATCTTTCTTCGCCGCTGGATCACAGTGATTTCAGTCTACTTCTCCCTTTCCCATCCTATTGACTTTATTGCCTTTGAAAATCTAATTTCCCAACTCCAACCACATTTCCTCATAGTTAGTGATTTTAACTGCCGCCACACTGTTTGGGGTGATTCTTTCACAAACTCCCGTGGCCGATCCCTAGAACGCTTCCTCTCCACAACTGACCTTATTATTCTTAATTCAGATCACCCACACACTTTGACATACACACGCAATCTTTTTCATGCCCTGACCTCTCTCCATGCTCCCCTTCTTTCCATTTAGATTTCCATTGGTCAGTTCTAGACCACTTTCCCTATAACGACCACTCTCCAGTTCTCCTTTCTCCTACTTCATATGTACCACTTCCTAACTCCCCACACTGGTGCTCTGATAGAGCCGACTGCCGTACTTTTCACTCTTCACTCTTCCCTACCCCTACATCCTCCTCGTCCATTTCAGATATGAATAGTGTTTCACAGTTACAGTCCTAATAGCTGCCTATACAGCCATTCTTCGAACCTCAAGACCTTATACCTCCAAACGCTTCAAACTAATGAACTGGGTGGCTATTCCAGCCAGGTCAGTCGCTAATGAACTGGGTGACTATTTCAGCCAGGTCAGTCGCTAATGAACTGGGTGACTATTTCAGCCAGGTCAGTCACTAATGAACTGTGTGACTATTTCAGCCAGGTCAGTAGTGGTTCTCACCTTTCTCCTTCTCTTCCACATTAGACATGCTTTCTTATTTCACAATCACTATCCTGAATGCTGCATTCACAGCCATTCCCCGAACTTCCCGACCATACACATCTAAACGTGTTCCATGGTGGAACACTGAATGGTCCAGAGCGCTTCGATTGAAGGCATGGAGTAGTATCGCTACAGCGATATACCCCTAGCCAAACATCAACTCACCTATGTCGCACAGTCAAAATCTCTGTTAAAACCAGCTGTCTCCACAATTACCTCCTCTGTACCTATTTCTAAGTATGGCGTAGAATCCATAAACTATCATTGAAACATCCCCTTCATCCTGCCCGAGTGCTCCACTCATTTCTGAACATTTACAAGTTGCTACTGAACTTACTGCATATTTCAGTTAGGTCAGTAGTGGCTCTCATCTTTCTTCCCAGTTCCATTCCATTAAAACAGCCGAGAACACACTCCCATCTTTTCGTCTACAGAATCCTACAATGCCCCCTTCTCTTTTACGAGTTAAGTTCTGCCTTACAGTTGTGCCGCAATACACATGAAGGCCCTGACGGCATTCATTACCGTATGCTACGACATCTTCCATCTATCTCCTTATCCTTCCTACTGACAATCTTTAACAATATATGGACAACAGGAAACTTTCCTCCTCACTGGCTTGAAGCTCTTATTCTACCCTTTCTTAAAGCAAATAAATCCGGCAACCTCCCACAAGACTACCGTTCCATTGCTCTGACGAGCTGTTTGTGCAAGTTGTTCGAAAGAATGGTCAACTGCGCCTAATGTGGTGCCATCAGTCAAACAGTCTTCGATCCTTTCAATTTGAATTCCGTCGTGCTCGAAGCACAGCCGACCCTTTTGCACATTTAGAAAATTACGTGACGTCTGCCTTTGCACGCCATGACTCAGTGCTAGCCGTTTTCTTCGGACTCGGAAAGGCATATGATACTACATGACGATTCCACATTCTGAAATAGCTACCATCTCATGGGTGTATTTATTAAATAATTTCTTTCTAATCGCACCTTCGAGTCAAATTTGCCTCTTCAACTTCCTCATCTTTTCCCCAATATGGTGTCTCACAACGGAGTGAACTTAGTACATTATTCCTTCTAGCAATAAATGGCTTAATTCAGTATTACTATCCTGTGTGTAGATGATCTTATTATCTATACATCGGGCCCTCTCTGTACCTACTCTCCGTCAACTAATCCATTCTGCAATATTTTTAATCTCTTCCTGGGTCACTGACCATGGCTTCCGCCTTTCCATCTCCTTTCCGAACTTTCCTGGCGAGACCACATCCTCTACATCAAAGAGAAAACTCGCCGCCACCTCCGACTCCTACATTCTCGCATATATCCCGGGGTTCAGACTGTAAAATTCTCCTCCATCTCCACACTTAAATGATCCTCTCCCCTCTAGACTATGGCTGTCATATCAATTCCTCTGCTTCTACCTCCGCTCGTCTCCGGCTGAGCGCTTATGCGTTGAATCCAGCCTAACTTCCCTCTCTCGACGCCGTGCCCTTCGATCTCTCCGGAGCTATGCACGTTTTCATCATTTCTCTCTCTCTCTCTCTCTAAACTAAGTGTCCCTCAATCTCTCTACCTTTACCTCCTCTCCACGCTTACCCACTCCTTTCTTTGTCCGGATGGATGCACTTCTCTTCCATTCATCCTATACTGACCTCCGACCCTTACCTTTTTTACTCATAAATGCCCACCTGGATTTATACTTTCCTTTCGTATGTGTGTTTTCCCTGATTCACCGAAATCAGATGCCCTCCCTTCTATCCTTCTCACAGATTTTCTCAGCCATGCCCCCCCCCCCCTCCAATCCTTTGCCCGTTGTTGTCGTGGGGGGCTTAGGAGACGGAGGCTGAGACCCAATGATGGGGAACTCCTCAACCTTGGGACTCAGCCACCGACTCAACTAATTTTGCATGGTCTTTTTTTCCACTCATACTTTTCGTTTCAGTCCCTTCACCAATCTCTTCTACTATCCACCTCCTAAGGTGTGAGAGCCGTGCTGAAAGGATGAAAGGCTGACTTTGTGCCAGTCCTGAACGGCCTGAGGGAGCCATGGGCACGGTATTCCCCTGCCTTACCTGGCGCTTAGCCCTCAAGGGGACCCTGAG
>NC_061828.1:24900993-24905993 GCF_019202785.1 Penaeus chinensis | reverse complement strand
TGCCTAATAAAGTACCATGAGTTGAGGAAAGTCAGGTGTTTTTTTTTTTGTTACTATTGTTTATCTCCAAGAAACATCTTTAAGCCAATAGAAAATAGCCAAAAAAGTGGATGTTTCCAAATGCAAGTCATCCAAGCAACTGGCTAATGAATATAGGAACTATTGCTTCAAGTGTAAGCCCTCTACAGTCAGAAAAAAGGCCAACTAAGATGTCAAGACTGGACATCAGAGGATTGCAAAAAGGTAAATCTTACTTGTTTCTATGAGATTCAAATATAATTTTGTGATACATATGCATAAATGGAAAAAAAATATGTAACAAATATTACATTTAATACATTTAACCAGATGCCACCGTGGAAAATGCTGTCCTCATTTATTATTATTTTTTTTTTTTGTGAAATGTCTCTGCACATAGATGGCTCTGCTAGTTCTTAGCCACAAAGGAATCAATTAGTAGACCTTGTGACCTTACCTGATACCACCTTTCACTGAACTGGTGGGAAAAACATTTTTTGCTAATGCTTTGAATATCGATGGTGTTATCTTATTAACCCAATGCCGCCAGGGAAAATTAAAAAAAAAAGGGGGAAAATGCTGGGTCTATTTTCTATATTTTTTTTTTTTTTTGTGAAATGTCTGCCCAGAGATGGCTCTGCTAGTGCTTAGCCACAAAGGAGTCAATTAATAGACCTTGTGACCATACCTGATTTGAATTGGCGGAAAAAATATATTTTTTACTAGTGCTATGAATATCGATGGTGTTATTTTTATTATAAACACTCTAATTATTATAATGTTTTTTAATATTTGTAACAGCAAAATAAGATAACGTAAAATATTTCGTAAATCAAAGAAAAGGGTAAACAGGCGAGACAGGCAATACTCGTGACTGGCTCATTGGTGACTTAGTACAAGTGTAGCCATCTATGTGTAAAAACAATAAAAAAAGTACTAACAGTGGGCATAGTACGTGTCTACCTGTCGTACCTGTCGGCAAGGGGTTAAAGACGTTATAATTACTATAATGTTATAGACATTGGCAACAGCAAAATAATATAACGTAAAATATTTTCATAAATCAAGTAAATGAGTATATGGGCAAGACAGGCAGTATCTGTAATTAGCTCATTGGTGACTTAGTACAAGTGTAGCCATCTATGTGTTAAAAAAAAAAAAAAAAAAAAAAAAAAAAAAAAAAAAAAAAAAAAAAAAAAAAAAAAAAAAAAAAAAAAAAAAAAAAAAAAAAAAAAAAAAAAAAAAAAAAAAAAAAAAAAAAGTAATCTCACAGTGGGCATGGCATGTGCGTTTAAGCCATGCCCATCAGCAATAGGTTAAAATACAATAGGATTATTGTCCCGAAGCTCCTGGGCATGGCCTTGTGACCTTACCTAATTTCAGCATTCCTTGAATTGGCAGGAAAAACGTATTTTTCACTAGTGCTGTGAATATCAATGGTGTTATTTTCATTATAAATATTATAATTACTATAATGTTATAAACATTAGCAACAGCAAAATAAGATAACGTAAAATACTTTTTGTAAATAAAAGAGAAGGGTAAACAGTGAGACAGGCGTTACTTGTAATTCTCTCATTGGTGACTTAGTACAAGTGTAGCCATCTATGTGTAAAAACAATTAACCCCTTGGTGACAGGTGAAGAAAACTGGTGATCAAAGGCAATGTGCCAACTTTGAGCGTGGGAGTTTGGTACATCAAGCCGAATCACCGGCTTGTAGCACTTTAGCGCGCCGTCACGGCGTACAGCCACACACCACAGAACGAGCAGTTTGTTTTGATGCCTCACGTCGTGGCCCGTCGGGAAGGGGTTAAACAAGTAAACTCAGTGGGCATGGCATGTACATACATGCCATGCCTGTCGGCATTGGGTTTACAGAAAAATGCACACATGCAGCTATACCTCATAATGAAAATACAAATGCTGTCTGTCATCTTACCTTGACCATTAATAAGTTTAAAGAGCACTTTATCTTTTTCTGGTTGTTCTCCTTTCAGAGTGATGGTAACTGTCGGCTCAGCACTATTAGGGTCCATTACCCTTCTTATGGTTACCATTTGTGACCCTTTGTCTTTTTCTTTTCCAGATGTGTCCATCGCCTTCAAGATATTGCTAAGGCCTCCTGGTTCACCCCCACCAGCCATTGCACGCTCAGCAGATTCACGATTGCTGAAGCTTGGGGCAGATGCTGCAAAGTGCTTGCCAGGTTGAGATTGTGGTTGCCTCCCTTGGGTAGAATGCCGGGAAGGATGTAGAATAGTTCTTGAGGAAGATTGAGACTGCGATGAAAGTTCTTCAGATGACTGAGCTAGTGAAGGTACAAGTTTTGCTTGTGGAGGTTTATAGACTTCCATAGCAGGAGGGGATGGATCACGTGGTCGCTGAAAAGCCATCTGTAAGATATCAAAAATATCAATGACGTATTCATGATATTTTGCATTCAAATGACTTAACTATACATCAATAAATATGTTTGTGCTTTTTCAATAGAGCAATATAACTAATATTTACTAAAGTTGTAATCTAATTAATGGTTTTATAAATAGAAGTACATGGACATAACCATACCTACTGGGCAGGTTTAGGAACAACTATTGAGTACTATAGGCCTGAACAAAAGTTCACAGTATTTGTACAGCCTTTGCTTTTATGTGCCTATATAATCCTATGTACTTGTTGTAACTATACTGATCCCAACATACTTGAGGAGATGAGGTTGTGCGTGATGTCTGCTGGCCTGGTCGGACAACAGTGATGGTCACGTCTGGAGCTCGTCTTCTTAGCTCAGCCAAAGGTCCATCTTCAACCTCCTCCTCCTCTTCTTCACATTCCCCCTTTTTATTTTCCAGTTTAAGTTTTTCCTCTTCTTTCTTCTCCTTTTTCAATGCTAACTGTAAGACAAAGTAAATTGACAATTATCAATGAAGCAAAAAAAAAAAAAAAAAAAAATCCTTAAAAGATGAAGAAGAAGAAGAAGAAGAAGAAGAAGAAAAAGAAGAAAGAGGAAGAAATAAAAAAATCATACCATTTGCAGATTCATGTTCCATGTACTGATAATGTAACACACACACACACACACACACACACACAAAAACTACACTACTCTATTATAAAAGGAATGTACATCTGAACACAAACCTTCTTTTGCCTCTGACGAGCCTTTTTGGCTGCTTTCTTAGCTCGTTTTGCTTCATCTGTCTGATTGCCTTCAATATAATCCATAATTTTATCTATATTCTGCCCTCCAAGTGGTGTCCCTCCTGTGCTTGTAGGGACTTCAGTATTATCAGAAACAGCTGTAACTGCATTTGCTGTGGTAGCGTTAGGACACACAGCATTGTTGCGAGCATTTTTCTTACGGGATAAGATTTTGAGTAATCTCTCTCTTCTGTCACTATATTTCTGCCGGCCGCCACCCTTAGGAGAAAACAGAATATAATGATTATAAAAGAATTGTGTTAATTTGCTTCAACTAAGAGTGCCACATTAATCTGGTTTCTGTACCTGCTTATGGTGGAGCATGTGGCAATAACAGCAGTCACAGTGAGGATCCTGATGAGTGGAAGATACTGTGGTTGAGGAGTCCGTCTCATCTCCACTACTCCATTCATCTCCACCACTAGTTTCACTTTCCCCTACACCTGTAGCAAGAGATACTAAATGTTAATGCTTTTATATTATAAATCATTAAAACAAAATATAACTATTTCCAATTAAACTTTAAGATAGAAAATATCTATTACAAAATAAGTATGTTTGTTTTTTAACCCTTAGGCCATACTTATTATCAGCTGATGATGAGGCATAAAGTGCCATCAACACACAAATTGTAAACTACTTATATTTTCCAGTTTGAAGTTTGCTCTACGTTAAGTTTTTGTAAGACTTTATATCATGAGAGTTGTCTCGTATGGTTCAGCACTTCTAAAGGAAGCAGATCTAATCTGTCTTGTTCTGAAAGCATTGTCTGAATCATAGTAGATTGTCACCAATATCATCTCTGTACTGAATGCTTATCATATGATTTTGATGTGGTAGTTTAATTAATTTCATTTATTCTTATATCTTATCTTATATCTTCTTTTAATGCTAATATGAATGTTACTTTTCCTGTTTGTGAGTCAGGTTCATTGTTATTCTCATTAACCTTAGAGTAACTATGTAAAAAGGTAATGTGTTATCTTTCACAAAGGTACATCTCAAGTGTTATTTCTTAACAAACTTTGTCTTTGCTGCCAAAAGCTCATCTTTCTCTTTACATGGTGCCCAACCTTTTCCTATCCTTGTGGACCTCATTCACTCCTATACTAATCTGTTCCATTTTATTTGTAAAGCCTTTCTTTCTTTCTTTTTTATTTACTTGCTATATTTGCATGTAACTCTGATGTGTTATACCATTATTCTTTAATTATGTGCCATACACGGATTTATTCATTTCATCACTCTTATACTCACTCACTCACTTATGAGTCAACACATTACTTATTTACACACTCATGCTAGCATATAAATACTTTGAATTCCAGGTGACTGTCATGTCATGAAAAAACTTTGGCTGAATGCTAAAAGCAACAGGAATTTGCTGCAATAAAGAATTTGATTTATGGAAGGGGGTGACTGGAATGTGCGCACACACACACACACACACACACACACACACACACACACACACACACACACACACACACACACACACAAATATATGTGTATATATATAATATATATATAACATATTTATATAATATATATAAATATAATAATATATATATAAATATATGTATATGTATATGTATATATATATATATATGTTTATGTATATATATATATATATATATAAATATATATGTATATGTATGTATATATATATGTATATATATACATATATATATGTATATGTATATATACACATATATATATATATGTATATGTATATATATACATATATATATGTATATGTATATATATGTATGTGTATATATA
>NC_061828.1:24880993-24890993 GCF_019202785.1 Penaeus chinensis | reverse complement strand
ATATATACACATTTATGTATGCATATATATATATATATATATATATATATATATATATATATATATAAACATAAGTATATATAAATATAAAAATAATGAAATAAAAATAAATCAATAAATATATGAGAAAACTATCCATTGCTTATATTTGTTTTTTTCTTTGCACATCAATTTACACACTGATTATTGTTTTGACCTAATAGTTAACTCATGAGAGAAAAGAACTATCCACAACTGTTTATTTGTTCTCCTGTGTTTAGTCATGAATCATATGTATAACATATAGTAATTGGGTGCCATAAACTTTTTGTAAGAAACCAGTTGATAATGACAAAAAAAAGCAAGGATAAACAAATGATACTCTCCTGACAAAAAGGTTCAGCCTCTCAATATCATTTGGTATTACTGTCTGCTATTTTCCCCTTCATTTTCCATAAATTTATGCACTGATAAAAATTTAGGCTAAATAAGGGCTATAGCTTATTGAAGACATGAAAATAATGCTCCTATGAACCAATGATTTGTAAGAATTATATAAAATATGACCATATTTTATGCAACCGTTTCATGACTGAACAAGAAACACAAACAAATATATATGGAACATTTGTTTTCACTCTTTTGATGAACAAACAATTAGGTTAAATAGAATCAACTTATAGGATTTGGAAAGGAAAAAGGCAATAAAGGCAAATGACAAATATGCACTACAGTGTTACCAGATAAAATCCCAACTTAATTATTTTAGGGTATATATTTTGTTTGACTATGGCACTTGCAATTGTGGGCATGGCCTCCTATAAATCCAGACTGAACATACTATCATAGCAAAAATTTGATGGAAATACAATCCTCACCAAGTAGGGATTTGTTGTGATGGGAGGCTTTGTAGATGGTGCAGGCGGAATGGGTCCCAGTTCTTCTCTTGACTGACCAGTCCCAACAATATCACTTCCAGGTGGTGTGTTATGAATGTGTGGATACAAAGACAGCTGTGGCTGCGCCAGAGGTGGCAGTGAACTTCCAGACGATGGTGGCAAAACAGGTTCTTCATTTGTCTGTATAACAGATGATAAAAGATAACAATGTAATCTCAACAAAATCCAGGGAAAAAAAAAAAAAAATTACACAAAACCAACACAAAACAAAAATAAACACAACAAAATGGTAACTAATCACTTCTATACATGTACCTGGGATGTGTGATCCTGAAACTTGTATGAGCTGGCAAATTAAAAACTACAACTAAATTTGAGAGCAACCAATCCCCTATTGCTCTCTATTTGATATTTGGTGTAAATACTGCAGCAATCAGTATGAATCTTACACTCAGATATATAACATAGTCATTGCATTTGTATGGCACATTCAAGAACAAGAGATGACAAAATTAAAGGAACAGCTTTTTGGTGTGAAAAAGTGTTTTTGTTAGACAGACACTCAGACTTATACCTATAGAAAAAGATATGAATGACAATGAATATCTACACAGTGTAAGAAATGTATTTGACTGGTTTTGATTATATCTTCTATGAGAAATTCATGCATCAGCCAGATTACAAATCCCACATACATAAATACACTTGTATATAGATAGATTGAGAGAAATATATATAAAGATAAAGATTTAGATATATTGATATAAATAGATGTATGAACATATACTTACTTACATACTTATACATATGTGTATGTGTGTGTGTGTGTGTGTGTGTGTGTGTGTGTGTGTGTGTGTGTGTGTGTGTGTGTGTGTGTGTGTGTGTATATATATGTATATATGTATATATGTATATATGTATGTATGTATGTATGTATGTATGTATGTATGTATGTATGTATGTATGTATGTATGTATGTATGTATATATATATATATGACTGCCGCAATGGCCCAGTGGTTAGAGCACTGGACTCCAACCCTCATGGTTCTGAATTCAATTCCCCATCACGGCAGTCGTGAAAATGCCTGCGCTCTAACTGCTCACTCGAGTCCTACCTCACGGCGAGAAAACGACTGTGGCACAAGTGTTAGTGTGCCAAACCACAGTTGATTAGGAAGGGCATCCAATATCTATATATATATCTATATCTATATTTATATGTGTGTGTGTGTGTGTGTGTGTGTGTGTGTGTGTATGTGTGTGTGTGTGTGTGTGTGTGTGTGTGTGTGTGTGTGTGTGTGTGTGTGTGTGTGTGTGTGTGTATATTTATATATGTATATATGTATATATATATGTGTATATATATCTGTATATGTGCCAAACCACAGTTGATTAGGGAGGGCATCCAATATCTATATACATCTATATCTATATCTATACATTGTGTGTGTGTGTGTGTGTGTGTGTGTGTGTGTGTGTGTATATATGTATATCTGTATATATATATGTGTGTGTGTATATATATATAAATATATATATATATATATATATATATATATATATATATATATATATGTGTGTATACACACACACACACACACACACACACACACACACACACACATATATAAGACATGAGCTGAAGAACCACCAGACATCTATGACATGTGGCTCATTACCAACTTAATTGTTCCTGCAACCTTGGATAATCTGAAGCTGCCTGGTGCAGTGTTTACATTCTCCTTAGTTGCTTCCATTCTTTTTCTCTTTTGTTTATTCAGTGCTCCATAGATCACTTCTGAATGCTTTCAGTCTAGGGAATATCCTGCCTCGTGTAAGTACACCACATACCTTGGTGTGATGTAGTAGCCTACTGTAACGACATCCTCTTTCAATATAATAAGCTTTATACAGTGATGCTTATGCATAGCTTTCTGTTAAATCACTTATCTGGATGCTTCACAGCCATCTTTTGGCCCAAAATATGGGCATTAGGCTTACTTGAATGGCAACTCTGATAGATGTGTGGCTTGTAGGCAAGGTGCAAATGAACACTTGTGTGGTGACAAGAATCCATGCCTCACCTTTGCTACATAATTTTCTCTTTTTCTGTATAAGCATTTTCTGCTTTTTTTGCCATTTTCCAATGTCTATAGTGTCATACAATCTGCTTTTTCCAGATTGTAATAAACGTTTTCCATGAACAGACTCCATATCATCTCTAGGTAATCCATAACTCAGTGCAATAATAATAACAACAGTGTTGTGTTGTTTAATTTTTTTTTTTTTTTCATAACATTCAATTTATTGTAATACAATCTGTGGGCTGGAATAGAATCCTGAGCACGGATATAACATCCTCCCTAGAGCCAGCACTTTTCAAGTCATGGCTCACAGATGGTACATTTCACATATATTTATCAATGCAAATCCTGCAAAATGCCCATTGACTCTAATCACCTTCTAAGCACTCATGGCAAGTCACTCCTGTTACCCTGGTCTTCAGCTGAAAATCTGAAGATGGCAAGTTCTCATCACCCCAGCCCTCAGCCATATTTTCCCAGGATGGAATATTCACGTCCCCTGCATCTCAAACCAAATTTTTTCATGACGTAATGGTTATGATATCTGGATCGTAAGAGTTAATACCAAATGTACTGGCAGCTTTTACTATTGCCTAAACACCACCTGATTGCCTTGGAAATACAAGTAAGAGGACTTTTGACAGAGGTGCAGATTCTGATCTTGTTCCTGTTATAATGGTCTCTACTTTCTTTCCGAGATTTAGGAGGAAGCTTCTTGGATATTGATATTTCACTTGGCATTTGCAAAAGTGGGCATGGCCTCCTATAAATCCAGACTAGAGAAAATTTGAAGGAAATACAATTAGTCCTCTATGGAAGACACCAATGATGAGATTCTGTTTTGGCTTTATGGGTGAAGTTGTAATGGATGTAGTCGTCTTTATTGGTTGTCTTTCTTAATAAGGAGAAACACAAGTAAATGTAAACCTGAAGGCCCAGAATGTCTTCCAATATATTTCTGTTAAGGGCCGGTCACATTAATCTATTCTGTCCAGGGATCCCTTTACAGAGTTGAATCCTTCCCTAGATGTAAATGGACCAGGGATGAAAATCCCTCTGTAGCGCGAAAACACTACGTCTGTATTTTATCCCTGCCTAGAGCTGAAAGATATTGCCGAAAGAAAAACTATAATATAATAACTGGTAAACCCATTACTTATAATCTTAAAAAAAAAAAAAAAAAAAAAAAAAAAAAAAAAAAAAAAAAAAAAAAACAAATTCAATTATAAAATACAAAGATATATTGCACTGAATAATGTTGTCTCATTATATGTTTACAGATAATTCAGATAAACTTTCATCTGACTAACTAACATAAACATCAACCCACTCTGACACGCCAAAATACTGGAGTTCTCTTCGAAAGTTATTTACTTGTGGAACCCCAGTCATAAGGATTATATAAGCATGAATTTGAAAATAACATTAATGGATGAAATAAGCAATGGACTCCATCATGAAGTAGCCCGTAAAAGGATCCTCGATGGAAAGCGACATTGTTTACTATTATGACGCTAAACTGAAACATTGGTTCTCTCCAATTGAACACCGAATGTAGTGTGACCAATCCCTCTCTTTAACTGACCAGACTTTGGCAATCCTATTTGGTGATCCTAGGAGAGAATAGACTAGTGTGACCTTCACTCAGTGATCATTCTGCTGTGTCTCCATGAAGAGACTGACATTCAGTGAGGAACCCATGCTAATATGTTGATGGTCTTCCCTACAAACTCGAAGTGTCAGAAGTTCAGCAATGAAAATTCACTAAAATGCCTTGAAGCTGCTGATCCTTTTACCTGCTCTGATTGCTCTATCCGTGGGAACATTGATGAAGAGGAATTTTACATTAACACTTGCCATTCTTCTTATCCTGGTATCTGGAATTCTAGGGGTGGTATCCATGAAAGTTCTCAGACAGTTTTGAAACGATCCTGAGACTAAAATCTGAAATGGTCTTAAGTGTCCCAGGCCAGCACGCTGCTACATATAAGATATTAACAAATAGATAGATTAAATTACTACTTTTATGCTACTCAAAGTTCTGTGTAAAGTTTAATCCATTTCTGATGGGCCTTGTGGCATCATTACAAACTGTTTGGTCTGCGGAGTACGGCTCTATGACACGGCAACACACCTGAGTGCATTGAGCTTCTTCTTTATGATTTGCGAAGTTCTAGCTTCGCCCGTGCCTTCCAAATATGGCCCGGCCTGTGTCAGCTTTTTACGGCTGTCTCATTTATTTGTCTGACACTTGGTGCTTACTGTGGCAGCGGGATTGCCAGCAGGCGCTCCTGCCGCCATGGTGTAAGCATATCGCACAGCCTCTTTACCAGCATGGCGGCTGTTGTGGGTGGTCCCTGTCTCAGGAATTGTGTATGGTCACAATTTTCTAAGTACACATTGAGCAGGATGTTCAGCTTTATGTAGCAAACTCCCAAACTCAAAGTCAGTTCGTTGCCATTAATCTCCAGGGTGTAGAATTTCTATTTATTTTCTTCACCTGGTAGAAATGGGTTAAGTATATATCATCCTAATGCAGTTATGGACATGTTCATTTGAAATAAAACCTGACATACATCAAAAAATATAAGTGAACATGTGGCACCAATGCTATTCAATTGTCTACATCGTACATTTGTGCTCATCAATTTATTTCAGTTTCAGAGATACCTTCACTCATATGTAGATGTGTTTTTTCTAATCTAATGTGTTAGCGTTACACATATAAATACATATTTACAGGAAATAAAAAGATTAGTAAAAGTGAAATGACCTTTGCTGAAGCGCTAGGGCCATGACAAAAGGCCTAGGCACAGAAATAAATATGAAAATTAATTGGAAAGCCCTCTGCTGTAACATGGAGGCTGTTGCTTGTTTTGGACCTATTGTAAAGTTTTTGGGTAGGTATAAATCGGATGAGTCAAATTCTCACTCTCTCTCTATATATATATCTATAAAAGTTAACACTGTCTCAAAATATTCTCAACTGCTGAGATTTGCCTTAATTCTACTCCAAAATGTAAGAAAAGCTGAAGAATGTCCTACATCCTGTGAAAAGACTCTTGACAGTTTTCCAGATTAGTGGCCTATATATGTATATGTGCATACATATGCATGCATATATGTGTGAATATATACATATCCATAATACACACACACACACACACACACAAATATATATATAAATATATATATATATATATATATATATATATTCATATTTATATTTATATTTATATTTATATTTATATATATATATATATATATATATATATATATATATATATATTCATATTTATATTTATATTTATATTTATATTTATATTTATATATATATATATATATATATATATATATATATATATTCATATTTATATTTATATTTATATTTATATTTATATCTATATATATATATATATATATATATATATATATATATATATATATATATACATATATACACACACACACACACACACACACACACACACACACATGGATATGCCCAGCAATCTGTGGGTCCTGTTGAGAGGGTAAATGTTGGGGCGCAGGATGGGAATGAGAGTTACTCATCCTGCCTGCCTCATGGCAGGTGCCAACCGAGCATAAAGTCTGTTGGGCAAAGCCCAAGGGAACCCCACAGGTGGATGTTGGGCCCCACAGCCTGCTGACCCCCTTAATTTGGGGCAGCGTTGGCAGGGGTGGCAAAGGTGGGGACCTCACGAGGCTTTACCTCAGGTGAGCTACCTGGGAAGGTGTTTGGAATATACGGTCCTTGCAGCAAGATGAGCCTTACCTCTGCTATCGAGGGATTTGGAGCGGTTGGGAGTTGAGGTGACTGCCCTCTAAGAGGTGAGAAGACTTGGCAGCAGCATGATCAGTATAGGTGGGTACACCTACTACTGGTTGGGCCACAGCAATGGTCATCACCTCCAGGGAGTAGCCATAGCCATCTCTAGCTGACTTCAACCTTCAGTAGTTGAGGTAACACCGGTTGATGAGCATATTATGGCATTGAGACTGAAGCATGCTTTTGGATTTGTCTCTCTCATTGCTGTGTATGCTCCTACTAAAGTTTGCAAACTCGATGTGAAATAAGATTTCTACACCAAACTCACATCTGTGGGAGACAACTGCCCCTTGCAAGACATTTGCATTTTTCTTGGTGACTTCAATGCGGCATCTGGCTTAGATTGAGCTGGCTACAAGATGTATGTCGACCCCTTATGGCTCAGGAGCTGATCCTAGCAGCAAGTACAGCCTCCTTCACCAGGAATTTGCTAGGCCTCAGAGAATGAAGATTTCTGGGTCTTGGTATCAGTGATCCAACCCACATCGCTGGACATGGTATAATGATGTGGGTACTGTGGCCAAGGAGATTGACCACATTTTTGTCAGTTTGTTAATTTATATATATACATATACATATATATATATATATATATATATATATATATATATATATATATAGAGAGAGAGAGAGAGAGAGAGAGAGAGAGAGAGAGAGAGAGAGAGAGAGAGAGAGAGAGAGAGAGAATTTGTCTTGTCTGATTTATACCTACCTGGCTGATGAAAACTTTCCAATAGGTCTGCAACAAACAACAGCCTCCATGTTTCAGCAGAGGGTTTTCCCATTAACTTTAATTTTTCATTTCTGTACCTAAGCCTTTTGAACAGGTTACTCATGCACAATATATGTTTTACTCTAAGCAAAAACATATCTTCATTAATTTGAAGGTATATATTAATCACAATAGTTAGCAGACGTCAATGCCATGGCCCCGTCATTTCAGCAAGGGTCATTTCAATTTCATTAATCATGTTTATTTCCTGTAAATATGTATTTGCATGCGTAATGCTAGCACATTAGACTAGAAAAACACATCTGCTTACATGTGAAGGTATTTTTTAATCTTAAATAAATTGATGAGTGCAAATGTACAATACAGACAATTGAATGGCATTGGTGCCACATGTTCACTCATATTATCTGATGTAAATCAGGTTTTACTTAAAATGAACATGTCCATGACTGCAATAGGATAATAAATAATTAAACCCTTACTGATGGGCGAAGAAGAAGAAGTATTCCTACTGTGAGTTACTTGTTTGATTGTTTTAATGTTATTTTGCTGTACAAATGTTTAAATCATTATAATAATTATAATGTTTATAGTAAAAATAACACCATCAATATTCATAGCAGTAAAAAATACGCTTTTCCCACTAATTCAAATCAGCTAAGGTCACATGGTCTACTAAATGACTCCTTTGTGGCAAAGCACTAGCAGAGACATTTACAAAAAAATATAGAAAATGAGCACAGTATTTTCCCCATTTTTTATTAATTTTCCCCGGCGGCATTGGGTTAATGCAATGAGCCGACTTTGAGTGCGGGAGTTTGGTACATCAAGCCTAACCCCTGGCTCGTAGCACTTTGGTGCATTGTATTCCACAGATCGAGCAGTTTGTTATGATGCCTCAGCAAGTGACCCATCAGTAAAGGGTTAAACCTTATATACACTACTTTGAGTAATATAAAATATTTTTTTATGTGGCACATGCCAACCTGAGACACTTTGAAACAGTCTCAAATTTTAGTCACAGAATCGTTTCAAAACTGTTTGAGATACCCCTCCTGAAGTTGTCTGCTGAGGTCACTGGATTTCTTCGGATGGGTATCACAAATGACCCCCAGAGCACCAGAGAGTGGTTTAGCCAAACACTTAGCAAAATGGTGGGGAATGCTAC
This sequence comes from Penaeus chinensis, assembly GCF_019202785.1. Taxonomy (NCBI): domain Eukaryota; kingdom Metazoa; phylum Arthropoda; class Malacostraca; order Decapoda; family Penaeidae; genus Penaeus; species Penaeus chinensis. The sequence continues at coordinate 24,882,278 of NC_061828.1, read as the reverse complement.
CAATGCCAGAATCTTAAATCTCTCTCTCTCTCTTTTTATTTTTCTTTATTTGTATGATTGGAGACAAATTTATTATCAAAAATAGATGATTTTCAGTCATCTTTATGAATTTTGGGCTCTGCATTTTCCATTTTACAAACACATTCTTTTTATATGTGACACTCAAAGACAAGACTCTCAAGATCTAACTGTCATTCTATATTTGGATTGCTCAGAGTTTTTTTTACTGAAAAATACTTGAAGTTACCCTAATTGTAATATCCTGTAAAATTTGAGATCATTCTTCCTCAACCTCATTTCCCTCCCATTGCACACCCTTATCCCCATCACCACTGAGGTTGATGGAGGGTACTGCTACTGCCTTGTTGAGTGAAAAGATTCAAAGCTGACACAATCTAGGCAGCCCTATCTGAAAGAGATGGGATTGTTCCCCCATGACTTTTTCTTTATGAATGAGATGTAATGTGTTCTTTAACCCATCACATTTTAGAGATTAATGGCAACGACCTGACTTTGAGTGCAGTAGTCCCCTACATCAACCCAAACGCCCTGCTTGGAGCGTTCTGGCACGTCGCTGTGGCATACAGCCGTACTCTGCAGACCAAGCAGTTTGTTATGACACAGCTAGGCGTGGCCCAGCAGAAACGGGTTAATATATCTGGTAGTTTGTTACAAGCTTCCATCAGTCAAAACCATGATATCACCCCTCATACACTCCCCTTATTGGCCCAATTGAACTGATGACCAATGTTCTCCCATCTCTACCTTCTTGTGAATGAAATATAGTGACTGTGAAGCAGTACTTCTGGTGCTGTAAGCATATTTCTTACAGCCAGACCCTTAATCTTTTCCTCCTCTAATGCTCCCCTGTGATACGTTTTTATAACTGTGCATATGTTTGTGTTTGTGTGTGTGTGTGTGTGTGTGTGTGTGTGTGTGTGTGTGTGTGTGTGTGTGTGTGTGTGTGTGTGTATATGTGTGTGTGTGTGTGTGTGTGTGTGTGTGTGTGTGTGTGTGTGTGTGTGTGTGTGTGTGTGTGTGTGTATGTATGTATGTATGTATGTATGTATGTATGTATGTATGTATATGTATGTATATGTGTGTGTGTGTGTGTGTGTGTGTGTGTGTGTGTGTGTGTGTGTGTGTGTGTGTGTGTGTGTGTATGTGTGTGTATGTGTGTGTATGTGTGTGTATGTGTGTGTATGAGTATGTGTATGAGTATGTGTATGAGTATGTATGAGTATGTGTATGTGTGTGTATGTGTGTGTATGTGTGTGTATGTGTG
>NC_061828.1:24858493-24860993 GCF_019202785.1 Penaeus chinensis | reverse complement strand
TGGTTAGGGGAAATAAGCTGAAACAGAATGAGCACAAAACAAAGATACAGAGAAATGGTTGGGGAAAGTAATCTAATATGGAAAGAATAAAAAGTCCCCCCCAAATAATGTGTATATATATGTAATAAATTATATTTTTTATCATTATGATTATTATTAATATTAAAAGTAATAATAAATAAATTAAAAAAACTAATGAATGTGATTGTCACAGATGAAAGTTTGCCAGCCCAAATATTGATAATGCCTACAGAACCCACCTCATCTCTTAGTATAACCTATGGTAATACAGCATTACAGATGCCAATTAACCTCTGTGGTCTTTGTAGAAGACTTTCTAACCATAGGCTATACTCCACTTAAATACCTAGCTAGGGACATCCATACAATTTATACAATCATATATATACAATTTATATAATACATTCTCAACACATACTCTAATTAACCATAGCAAGGTACACATAAAAACTGAACTTTTCTCTCTGGTTTGAATTATAGAATAAGACATTTGTTTCCAAATATAACTTGCTTTTTGGAAACTACACCTTTATTTGATTCAGTATATTATGTCTGAAATGTCTGTATCTAATTTGCACTTTTTCAACATGTCAGATACTGCTAATATTATAATGTGACAGACACTCAACTCTAAATCATTTATAAAAATGACCAATAATGAACAAAATTCTGAGAGAGAGAGAGAGAAAAAAAAAAAAAAAAAAAAAATGTGGTAAGCCCCAATTAAAAGTCATGTTATTATAAAAAATCCTGGTGAGAAAATTTACATCTGCAGGTTATCTTAAATAATTTAATCAACTATTAGAAAAAAACATCAAGATTGTATAATATTCAATGAATAATGAAATACAGCAACACAGAAGAGAAAATATTTAACCCATTACTATTAAAAAAATGTAGTGTTCTCTTTACTATTGTTATGTGAAACCTTTCAACACAAGTGCTCAACCATCAAGACCTCTTGACCACACCTGATTTCACCTTTCCTTGAGTTTTGTTTTTTTATTTTTATACTAAAGCTATATATATTGATGCTATTTTAGGCTTTATAATTATTATAATGTTATCAACATCAATGACAGTAATAGAAAATATAAAAGAAAATTTCTAAAATCCAAGGAAAAGGGTTGAGGTGATATAAGCAGTAATAGTAACTGACTTGTGGAGGCTCCTATATGTAAAAACAATTAGTAAACTAAACTCATGGTAAACATGACATTTACGTAGATGCCATACCCAGTGGCAATGGGTTAACAAATAACAGTAATAAATTACCTGGTCATTGTAGACAGGACTGGTCAAGCTGCCCTACCTATGACCTTCTAGGTCGTCCCATGGGCTTCCTCTACCCAGGATTGTCTTGCAAAGAGACAACCTGATGGGCAGGGTCATCCACAGGGACACAAGCTAGGTGCCCACATAGCCTAAGTTGGCAGTTCTGGATTATTCAAGTAACAGATGGACACATGGTCCTGCCAACTGTACCCCATGATCCAGTAAAGAGACTTGTTGCATCAAGACAAGACTCCAAGGCACTAGAGAGTGTCCAGCTTCTGCTTCCATACAGTAAAACTGGCATTATCAAGGCCTTGAAGACCTATAGCTTGATCTTTCTGCATAGGTACCGACATCTCCAAATGCTCTTCTTGATCGAGTTCATGGCTTCTGCTGCCAGGCCAATCCATCTATTGACTTTTTGGTCTGACAGCCCAGAGAAATTGACTACACTACCAATGTATGCAAAGCTCTCTGTGACTTCCACATCCTCACAGCAAGCATGAATCAACTGAATGGGTTCCCCAAATAGGCCCCCAAAGTCTTACTCCAGGAGACCTCTAGGCCCAAGGGCTTCATATTGCTAAATGAATCAAGACCTGCCACCAGTGATTCAAGAGACTCAGATGGGATAGCAAAGTCAAGGTTGGTATCCTTGATATTGTCCAGTGTTGCTCCACACTGACTTTGGATAGTAGCTCTGCCCATTATCCAGTCCATGCAGGTGTTGAGGAGTGTTGGTGCAGGGACACAGCCATGCCTCACCCCTGAATTAATAGGTTTGATATGCCCCCACCACACTTTCCAGCACTTTCAGTACCAGTAAATAGGCTTGCTATCAGGCCAATAATCTATGTCGGAATTCCTTGAAGTCTCAGGATCTCCCATAGAGATTTTCGATGCACCAAATCAAACACTTTCTTGACATCAATGTAGACTGCAAGCAACCCATGACCGAACTCACTACAGTGTTCCACAATGACTCGAAGCACTAGGATACGGTCTATTGTGGACTTGCCAGGAGTGAATCCAGATTGCTCCAGTCTCTGGTGCCTTAGTAGGTGGTCACAGATCTGTTTCAGAAGAATGTGGGTGAAAACCTTGCCTGGTATATCAAGAAGGCCATGGTAGTTGCTACAGTCCTAACAATACCCTTTCACCTTCCAGAGAGAGATGACCATGCCCCTCAACAGGTCTGGGGGAA
>NC_061828.1:24850993-24853493 GCF_019202785.1 Penaeus chinensis | reverse complement strand
AAAATCTGTGTCATCTACAGCCTCTGCTTCCTTATTTTCTGAATTTGTTATTTGTGTACATGTTTTGTTCTCAAATACTTCAGTAATTTCTGACAAGTTGGTAATTTCAGCAAATGTTTGAATATCCGCTTTTACAGTTATCTCAGAATTCTTTACATCTTCTGTTGCTTCCCTTATATCAACATCTCGAACTGGTTCCAACTCTTCCACTAGCCCCTTTTGTTGAGTATTGGCCATCTCTGTTTCTGAGCTGTTTACTACAATGGAGTGATACTGATCTGACTGTGTACTTGTCTCTTGTGAGATATTAACATCTGGATTTACTTTTCCTTCATCAAAGTTCACACAATCTATGGCCTCAGCATCCAGTCCACCCTTTAAGGATGCATTTTCTTTTGATGTTTGAGGGACAGCAGCCTCTCCAATAAGTTCCATAACCAAAATACTGGAATCATTACTTTCTAATATGGTTTCTTTAACTGATAAGGTGTCTAAGTCATTTATGCAATCAGGAACACTCACCTCAAGCAATAATTTTGGATTGCATTCATTTGAAAGCTTGTCTTCTATTCTACAATCTGGATCTGCCAAATTGTTAGAGCATATCAGGTGGGTTAAAACCCTTGCATCTTGTGTATTAAGAAAGTTCTGCTGGTCAGATGAGTGTATCGAGGTTGAAGATAACTCGCTTGTTGGGGTGGACGAGCCCTCGCTCGCAGTGGTCATATTGGAATCTGAGTCGGGTGATGAACCATTTTCCTCTCTATGATTAAGGTACAACACATGTGATGAGCTTTTAACTGCAATATTAAGGTCTGTAGCATCCATCTCTCCTGGCAAAGTATCCGCAAACTCTAGCCCATTCAGATTGTTATCTTCTAAATAAGATGACTGGTTTAATATTTCATTAATCAGTTCAGTAACTTTAATATTTGTTTCTTCCTCGTCGTTTTCATTCTGACTAACCTCCTGTTCTTGCGGGTCTGGCACGACACTGAAGTCTTTGCTGCTGATGGCTCCACTGGGGTCCCCGCCGCTGGCTCCCTCCTCGCGCACGCCGTTGGCAAGGGCCTCGCCGTTGGCCTGCACCTCACACTTGCTCTCCCCCGAACCCATGGTGGGGCGCTCTGACTGGCGTGCACTATCACTAACCTCTGAGTCCTTCAAGGTTTCCTTTGCATCCCCGCATTCCTGATTCCCGACGTCCACTGCCTGCAATTGCTTGCCAAGCTTTTCCTCGCTTACTCCACCTCCTACTTCTACTTCATTTCTGGAGGCGTCACTTGCCTCTATTTGTAGGTCCATTGTTATAAAAAGTGACTACTGAGCCTGCTCTGTTTCCAACTAACTTCGGATTACGTAAGGGTCTCACACAATAGCTAAATCTGGGCCGCCAACGCGGATGCCTCTCCCGTCCGCGGAGCACAACATGAAGTGCGGTTGCGGCGGCGGCCGACAGAGGGCACGGCGCGCCCAGGCGTGCCAACCGCCCGCCGCGCTGTCTCGTGAACATGCCCTTGCAGCCCTTTTACGTCCACAACTACACTTGTACTGCTATAACAGAAAAAAAGTAAAAAAAAAATGAACTGCACTGCTCCTACTTATTTTTCTATTTTGGTTTTGGAGGGGTAACCGCCGGAGCCTCAAAAGTTTGCAGCACTGCTGGTTAGTGTTTACAATCATGAGAGAAAAGTTTCGGTGGGCGGCCGTGCCTCCGCTGCTCGTCGTTCTCTCTCTCGCCGGAACGTGTGGGGAACCCTCTCAGTCACATGCAGATAGAGCAGACTTGGAAACCTGTGTGCCGCATTCGCCGAAAGTTAACTGTTCCTTCCTGTAAGTTGCGTTCTCCTTCCCTCGTCCAATGGCGAACTGTCCTTTACAAAGCTCCAAGGCCGTCACTATCATACATACGTACATACATATAGTTGACTCTGGATTGAGGCTTCTTTGGACCCTGTCCCAGAAATATCGTCGACTTGTCTTTTAGAGTCGACTGTTTAAATGTACTGTCATTACTCACTACCTAAGCTGAGGTGTCATCTGAGTGACCAAAAAAAAAAAAGTGTGAACTTGATATGAAAACGCTTGGCATTAATTGAAATGGGAAAGTGTACTTTTGGAGGGCTTCCCACAACCATCATACCTTGTAATTACTACTCCTTGTTTCAAATATTCATGGTGTAATATGTGTGAATCTTTTCTTATTTTCCATCACAAATGATGTAAATGAAAGTATTGGTAATTGTTTACAGTGTAACAGACCTCCCCTGAGACTAATGGCTGTACTATTGAAGCACTGGTGCAGTTCCCAGGGAAGGGTGCGGGGAGTCCTGCACTCTCAAAGCATATTAAACTGCTTGGGCAAGTCCCTTCTCTGGGGATTTCTGCAGGGACTGGAGGGCATGCTTGATGAATCCTACAGGCTGAATCATGATTTACAGCCATATTCTTTGTCAGTGTTTTGGGAAAGATGTGTCATTTATAACTCATATTCACAGTA
>NC_061828.1:24838493-24845993 GCF_019202785.1 Penaeus chinensis | reverse complement strand
TGGGAGGATAGTTTGAAGGTGAATGACTAATCCAACCCCCAAACTACTCCATTTTCACAGTCAGGACTGTTGTTAACATACATAACAGGTGAACAGGTGGTAATATTAACAAGCAGATCCCAAAGTAGCTAATGATTGCTACCCACCCTTCTATGCTGTAAACCCTCATCCCCTTGTTTTGTTAAATTAGAGATTCAATTGTTGGTAGTTGTTTGCCACCCACCCTTCTATGCTGTAAACCCTCATCCCCTTGTTTTGTTAAATTAGAGATTCAATTGTTGGTAGTTGTTTGCTGGTCATTACAGTATATTAATTTTTTTTATTATTATTTCAGTTTGGAGGGCAAAGGTATGAAGAAGTAGAGATAGCAAAAGTGTGGTGCACAGTTCTGGAGGGAATTGAATGCTGTGGAAAGAGAAGATTTCTCCGTGATGGTTTCCCATGTATAAAGTTAGTATGGTTTTTAAGTAGTTTTGTATTTTTTTCAAGGTGGTTTCTAAAGTATGTCATATGTTGTTTTTTGCTTTACAAAACATTACCATTGTGATTATTTATATATATATATTTCTTTATTTCAGGTACAATGGACACTACTTTGTAACAACACTCATTTACAGTGTACTGTTAGGGTTCCTTGGCATGGACCGATTTTGCCTTGGTCAGACGGGAACAGCTGTTGGAAAACTACTTACAATGGGTGGTGTAGGAATTTGGTGGATTGTGGACATAGTTCTCTTAATCACAGGTTCTTTAACCCCTGAAGATGGAAGCAACTGGAATCCTTATGTGTGATGTAAAACATTGATGAAGTGTAAATTATTCTAGAGAAACCTCTGTGCAAAATGGCTGCAGTCACCAACAACAATGCAAGGAAATATCGTTACTTAGGCCTGGAGGATGAAGAGAGATTAAAACAAAATAAGATTGTAACTTTAAGAGACAAAATATTAAAACAGTTTCTTCAAAGACAGCTGGACATACCTAGGTCACTTAAAGATCAGATTAATAAAAAAACATTTGTAAAAGCTTCTACAGAAGAATCTATTACAAACTGCACTAGTGGATTATTATCCTACAGCGAATTCCAAAGTCTTGAGACAAAATTGAGTATCACTGAAACTTTAAGTGCAAGTGGACTATCTAAATCAGAAATAAAGATACTTCTGGATGAAGATGGACATTCCTGTCTTGAAGCACCGCATGTAAGAGAACTCAGACTCCATGAAATAGCTAGTAAATTATCCAGAAGGCAAGAGTTACTTGAAAACTGTGGGAGTAAGCCAGAACAGTTTAATGGAGCTTTTCCATTGAATAAACATGACTTTGAAGTGGAGTGTAGTACTCTCCCTGTTACAGATGGAGCTGACAAACTGACATCTTGTCTGATACGTCTTCAGCCTCATCATGATGAGACTGTCCCAGCAGACCATCCCATAAACCACATCAAAGAATTAGCACAGGAGCTATTCCCTAACAGTATTACAGATGCATGCAAAATTAATAATAGTCAGAGGAAAACAAAGGCTTCAGAAGATATATCAGGTTCATCAGGGAAAAAAAAAAAGACTGAGAATAATAAGTTCAAGTATGTTAGTGAAAAGCCAAAGACATTTTGGGACATGCAAGAATTTCCAAGAATTGTTGTAGATAAAGAAAGTCAGAACGTTAACGGGTCTACAATAGACAAAGGTAGTGGCATTAAACAAATCCATGACATCAGTGAGAAAAAGTGTTTAGTGAACAGAACTAAACCATTTATTCTGTCATTGGATCCTGCTGATCTTGTGCCTTTACAGGAAATTAATTCAAGCAGAATGACTCTTGAGGAAATAAGAAACATTGGAAAATTTAGAACTTATGATGAAGGAGACCCATCTCAGACTTTATACATTAAAAATTTACCCCACAAAATGAGTCAAAGAGAACTTGCTGCTATTTTTGGTCACTTTGAATCTCTTCAGGGTCCAAAAATTGTATATAGGATTTTAGATGGTCGTATGAGGGGGCAAGCTTTTGTTACATTCCAAGATGTGGCTGCAGCTACAAAAGCACTAAAAACATGTAATGGTTATATTCTGCATGGTAAACCAACAGTGATAGCCTATGGTAAGAAACAAAGTTCTGAGGATGTATAGATTTATTACTGAGGAAGTATAGATTTATTACTGAGGAAGTATGGACATTTGATATTGACTGATCATGTTTTTACCTGAGTATATACTTCCATAAGTATCTCTATAATAATGCTATTTCAACTAAAACAGTGGCTAATTTTATGTAGCACATGTGGTACAAGATGGTAGCAAATTGTCAAAGAACACCATCCAGTAATAAAGATACTTCTTGGTATTAGTGTACATATATAGGTGTTAGCTGCAATTTTTGGTTATGCAAGTGCTGATAAATTTTATATGATTTGAGCCATTTTTACCTTGAAATTTGAGATGTAATACTATAGTGTAGAAAACCTCCAAATATTCTTTTCTGTTGGTTTTTTCGAGTGTCAATGTATATTTAAAGAAATTGATATTGTAATAAGCATAGTCATGTAGATATAAAGAAGAATAACATTTTCTTCATTTCAAGTAAATTAGTAAATTTTGTGTGTTATTTCTTCAGAGTTGGATTTTATAGCCTCATTACAAGATATTTAATTATGAAATATGACAAAGAAAATAAAATAAAAATTGAATTCAAATGTGTACAGTTTGTTTGTTTTTTGGCCTTCAGTTGCTTTTTTACACTTACAATACAAGATTACTGTTAAAGTTCATAATATAAAGGGTTGGCAATAAAACGCTTTCCCATGGTACTCCACTTCTGAGGTGGATGGGGGCGCCCTGGTTTATTGTGGCAGTCCTGTGGTCCCGGAATTTGCAGAGGAGGCGCGTGAGATGTGTTGTGAGTTGTAGTTGTGTTAATTAGTAGTTGAGACCGTCATGCCAGACCTTGTCAAAGGCCTTGCTGATGTCTCATAGAATAATGGTGACCTGGTGCTTGTTAGCAAGACTGAGAGCAATCTTATGGCAATAGTGCTCGCAGTCCTCCTGTGTGCACAAATGCCATATTGCCTACTGTTGTTTTCCAGGTGTGTGATGAGTCTATTATATATGTTATTAGCCTTTCAAGAAATTAGATGGGGTGGTAATTCTCCACCTCATGTGCTGACTTCCCCGACTTCAGCATAAAAGTGATGGTGGCGTGTTCAAAATTTGTCGGGGAAATATCCTATAGCCAATGCTGCGTTCAAGATATGGCTTAGCTTGAGTATCATCATGGGAGGCACATGGTCTATAATTGTTTTGTTTATGTTGCTTGCTCCTGGTCTTTTTGGTTTGTTTGATAGTGTCAACTGTTTCTTCTGGTGTGATTGGTGTGGAGAGGGGACTGTCCTCAGTGAGAGTATTTAGTCAAATTATGTTTTCTGGGAGAACTGTGTTTCTATGTTGATGTAGGTAGTGTGTTACATTGGTTTCTGTGGTGTGGTTAAAGAGGGCATTCTCGGCGGGGGAGATTTGGAAATTCTGTTGCCAGAATTCCCTGTGGATACGTTCCACCTCCTCAACCAAGTCAACCTTCTGTGTGTGTGTGTTGTACAAGTATGTGGTGGTTTGTTTGTTCAACCCCATGAGCATTTTGAAGGAGCTTTAAAATTTCTTGGGGTCTATAGTGTTTTTGATAATCTGTGCTAGATATTCCCAGTGTTGTTTATTCATTATTTTAATATTGTGTGTTATTTGTGTTTGGATATCTCTATTGTGTGCGTAGTTGTGGGTCCCAGCCCCGTGTTACTGGTAGTTCATGTTAGTGCCTGTATTGTATATTAATTTTGCAGAACGTTCGAAAATGACACAGATTGTCCAGTCGTTCGGGCACCACCTGAAACAAGATTTTCTTTTTATATGCTTTTTAAAATTTTTTTGGTTGGTATTTATAATTCTATTAAATATTTCTTTAATATTAGTAACAGAACTGATCTGTCAATGTTTGATGAAGTTCATGGATCTGGAGCAAGCTAATTGTTGGCTTTTATCTAATTTCCCATAATGATTTAGTTCCTGCAACTACAACGGAAGGAGAGTATATGTATATATATAATATATATATATATATATATATAAATATATATATATATATATATATATATATATATATATATATATATATATATATATATATATATAGTCAGTGCTTCATGCTTGGGGTGATGTGAAGCGATGGTGTGGTAGCCTAGTTAGTGTTAAGTGCTTTGCATGCCTTCCCGCTTACAGCTGCCACCGCTGGCTAGCCTGGTGCGAAAAGGGAGCAGCTATGCATAAGACTCCCGTGCCAGCTCATAGCCTCTCCATCATCAAAACTTCTGCAGTGCCTCCTCATGGCCACCCATGGAAACTAGGTACCTTGCTGAACTATGGAGGCTCTTGGAGGAGCAGGAGGCCCTAAAGGTACGGAGTCATGGCCCACTGGCGTATGGATACGCCCTGGCTTCGTACTAACTCCTGCCCCTGTGCCCCCTGGGATTAATGGGTGGCTGTGGGGAGGCAGTCCTTGCCAGTCTGCCTCCCCGAGAAAACCGTACTGGCTGCAAAGCATATAGTTGTTGGTACTGGGGGGAGGGCTAAAGTCCCTCCCACCCAGCAAGAACGGCAGGCTGTGGATCCCTCTGGGTTGGCGACCGTTGGGACTCGGGTGGGGAGAGGGGGTTACCCGTCATCCCATCTCGTTCCCAGCGGCCGCCAACCTGGCTTGATGCTTGTGGGGAAAAGCCCCAGGGAGCCCTGCAGGCGGATTATAGGACCTGCAGCCAGCCAACCTCTTTCATATTGGGCGGTGTCGGTAGGGGTGGCAGAGGTGGTGCCCACCTGGAGTAACTGCCTGAGATTAGACCTTAGGTGGGCTGTCAGAGTTGGGGCTTGGAACGTCCGTTCCCTGCGACAGGACGATCAGTTCTCACTACTGTCGAGGGAATTGAAGCAGCTGAGAGATGAGGTGGCTGCTCTCTCGGAGGTGAGAAGACCTGGCAGCGCCACAATTAGTGTGGGTAGCTACACTTATTACTGGTCGGGCTGCAGTGATGGCCACTATCTCCAGGGAGTAGCCATAACCATCTCCAGTAGACTTCAACCCTCGGTAGTAGAGGTCACTTCAGTCGATGAGCGTATTATGGTATTGAGATTGAACCTTTCACTTGGCTTCATGTCTCTTATTACTGTATACACTCCTACGGATGTATATAAATTTGAGGTGAATGAGATGTTTTACGCCAAACTTGAATCTGTGGCAGACAGCTGTCCTGGGCAAGATATCCGTATTGTTCTGGGTTACTTCAATGCGGTATCCGGCTGAGATCAAGCTTGCTATGAGATGTGTGTCGGTCCTCATGGCTCAGGAGCTGATGCTGGCAGCGAGAATAGCCTCCTTTTCCGTGACTTTGATAGGTCCCAGATATTGAGGATTTCTGGCTCCTGGTATCATTGGACTTAGTACAGTGATATGGGTAGTGTGGCTAAGGAGATCGACCACATCCTCGTTAGCACTCGGTGGAGTATCCTCCAGAACTGCAGGGTGTATCGAGTTCTGTGGAACTGATCATAGATTAGTTGTGGCTACTCTCCGGGTCCACTTTAGAACCCCCCTTGTCGCCCAAATGAACACCCTAGGGTGTTTCCTTTGGACAGATTAAGGGAGGCTGAGTGTGCCCGGGGGTTTGCTGAGGCAAAATCTGGTCATCTCACAGCACGCGAGGGCCTGACAGACCTTGTTCTTATGTAGGATACCTTCATGCATGAAATGCTTGATGCAGCTCAGGAATCCATTGGTGAACGCCCAAGAGCAAGACAGAATTCCATCTTGCAGGAGACACTGGAAGCCACAGATGCTTGTCGTACGGCTCAATTGTCAGGGGATCGCAACTTGCACCGTTCTCTGGTGAGCAAGACAAGGTCACTGTTGAGAAGGGATGAGGAACAGTTTATCAGTAATCTTGTAGAGGAGGTCGAAAGCCATTTCTTAGTAAATGACCTTCGTCTTGCCTACCAAGCCCCGAGATCTACCCTCCCTGACTGAAGTCAGGGGGGGGCGATCTCTAAGCTGATGAGTGGTAAAGCAGCAGGTGTTTGTGGCATCCCAGCTGAATTGTTAAAGGCTGGTGGAGAACCTATGGCAAGGGGCTTCCATGCAGTCCTGTCTGCCAGCTGAGGGGTGTGGTCATCCCCCTCTGGAAGGGGAAAGGGGATCGTTGGGACTACAGCCATCACCGAGGCATTACACTACTCAGTGTACCAGGCAAGGTACTCGCACACATCCTACTGAGACGTATAATAGACCACCTGCTGAGGCATCAAAGGCTGGAGTAATCTGGATTCACTCCTGGTAAGTCCACATTAGACCGCATCCTGGCGCTTCGAGAGCGCTGTCGTGAATTCGGACTTGGGCTGCTTGCAGCCTACATCGACCTCAAGAAGGCATTTGATACGGTGCATCGCGAATCACTAAGAGGAATTCCAACAAGGATTGTTGGATTAATAGCAAACCTGTATACAGGCACTGAAAGTGCTATAAAGTGTGGTGAGGCAAGGCTGTGTTCTTGCACCAACACTTCAACACTTGCATGGATTGGACACTGGGTAGAGCTGCTGTCCAAAGTCATTGTGGAGCAACTCTGGGCAATATCAAGGTTACAGACTTTGACTTTGCTGATAATGTTGCCATTCTATCTGAATCTCTGGAAACCCTAGTGGCGGCTCTTGATGCATTTAGCAATGATGCTAAGCCCCTGGGGCTAGAGGTCTCCTGGACTAAGACCAAGATCCAGGAATTGGGGGGCCTACTAGGAGACCCTGTGCAGTCGGTACGTGCTTGGAGTGAAAACATCGAAGTCACAGAGAGTTTAATATACCTCGGTAGCGCAGTTCACGACTCTGGGCTGTCAGACCAAGAAGTCAGTAGACGGATTGGCCTGGCAGCAGGGGTCGTGAAATCTCTTGGCAAGAGTATTTGGAGATGCCATTACCTGTCCAGAAGGACCAAGCTACGTGTTTTCAAGGCCCTGATACTGCCAGTATTACTATATGGTAGTGAAACTTGGACGCTATCTTGTGCTTTGGAATCTCGTCTTGATGCATTTTGTAACAGATCCTTGCGCCGGATCATGGGGTACAGTTGGCGGGACCATGTGTCCAACTAACGGCTGCACCGTGAGACTGGTACAGGACCTGCTGCTTGCGCAATCCGTGATCGCCAACTTAGGCTATACGGCCACTTGGCTGGGCAGAATGACCCTGCCTATCAGGTTCTGTCCGTGACAACCCTGGGTGGAGAAGGTCGTGGCTTGGGCAGATCGATCAAACCTGTCGTGAGGAACTAGAGATGAGCCGGGCCCCTTTCTGGCGGCGCGCTATTAGGGACCCTCGTAGGTAGAAGCAAAGGGTGGATGCGGCTATGCGCCCTTGCCGGCGTTAGCTCCCAAATAATGATGATGATATAAGATACATTCCACAC
>NC_061828.1:24830545-24833393 GCF_019202785.1 Penaeus chinensis | reverse complement strand
TTATAGTGATGATGTTAACGGTAATGAAGGTAGAAATGATGACGATGGTGATGATGATGATAATAATGATAATAATGTTAATAGTAATGATAATAATAGTAATAATGATAATAATAATAATAATAGTAATTGTAATAATAATAATAATACTACTCATATCATAAATTCATCATCATCATACATCATCTCATCATCATCATCTTCCTCATCATCATCATTATCATAATATAGCTCATCGTATAAAAAATAATAAAATGATGATAATAATAATTATTATTATTATTACTATTATTATCATTATTATCATTATTATTATAATGATGACAATAATTGAAAGTATAATAACAACAACAGCAACAACAGCAACAACAACAACAACAACAACAACAACAACAACAACAATAATAATAATAATAATAATAATAATAATAATATAATAATAAATAATAATAATAATAACAATAGTAATAATAATGACAATAATATTAATAATAATAATAATAATAATAATAATAATAACAATAATAATAATCAGAATAATAATAGCAACAATAAAGCCAATGGTAATGATAATAATAAATAGCAACAACGATGATAATTACTATTATAGTAGTAGTAGTAGTAATGGTACGTAATACTTAAAAATAATGATAACGACAATAATAAGAAGAAATAAAACTAATGATAATGATAATGACAAAATGACAAAAACAATGATGGTGATAATAATAATATAATCATGATACTGATAACAATAATAATAGTAATGATGATGATAATAATAACAATACCAAAAAAAAAAATAATAATGATAATAAAAATGATAATAATAATAATAATAATAATAACAATAATATCAATAATGATAAAAATGATGATAATAATAATAATAACAATAATGATAAAAGTAATAACTAATGAAATGGGAGGACCTGATAACAAATCAAAATTGAAAAAGAGATTTAAATAAAGCGAAAAGGAGACGGAAAAGGAATTTAAAACAATCTTGCCTTGATGAATACGAAAGCCAGTAAAACAAAATAGAATAGGAAAAAGGTGAACTGCTGACAGACGAGATAATAAACCTACAGAAAAATAGATATTGATTGTTTACGAATAAGATAATAAATGAGATAAAACAAACAGAGCAAAGAGGTAAGTAAAACAACAAGGATGGCAAAAGAGAAAGATAAATTAGGGAAGAAGCCAGAATAAAGAGGAATAAAGAGGAATAAAAAAGGAATAAAAGTATAAAGAATAAGGCAGGAACCAAGACAACAAAGTGATCTGCCTCACTAGCTCATTCTGCTGGCCCAACGTATCAGGGGTTCATTGAAGAGGAACTTGACGAGACAGCGAGCCTCTCACGCGAGCGGAAGTGACGTCATCAAGAGCACCATCTTGCAGAGCTCATGGATGTCAACCGAGGTAACGAGCAGATGTTGAATATTCAATGTTGCAGCTGGAATGTTCCACTTGTTTGCTTTTTTCCACGTGTGTTCAGGTTTATTGTTTGTGGTTTATTATTGTATGGGATTTTTTTTTTTTGTATTATTATTATTTTGGCGAGGAGATATTGGAAAATGTTTGTGTGTGTGTGTGTGTGTGTGTGTGTGTGTGTGTGTGTGTGTGTGTGTGTGTGTGTGTGTGTGTGTGTGTGTGTGTGTGTGTGTGTGTGCGTGCGTGCGTGCGTGCGTGCGTGCGTGCGTGCGTGCGTGCGTGCGTGCGTGCGTGCGTGTGTGCGTGCGTGCGTGCGTGCGTGCGTGCGTGTGTGTGTATGTTTGTGAGTATCTATGTGTTAGCACATGTGTGTGCGTATGTGTGTTTGTCCGCGCAAGTTTTGAGCGACAGTTCGTCACACTTTATCGCCAAGAACAAATCCCATCATTCATTCCGTATTCACTAACATTTTACTACATTGTAAGAGAGAGAAAAAGAAAGAAAGAAAGAAAAAAAATACATCTAGATTGCTTCATTACTTCTAAATCGCTCAATTAAAAATTTCAACTCATTTCTTTGTACTCTTTTCTACCTTTTCTCCCCTACTCTAGCTCCTATCTTTTAATCAAATTATTTGATAAAATCGCTATCACACAAACGAAAAGAAACGTAAATAACGCAATTCAAAAAGTACAAAGGATTTTAAATGGAATCGCATTAGCTCATTAAATTTCTGAGTATTCGGTTCCCTACACAGTAAACACTTTCTTTTCTTCTCCATTTCCCTTTCTCTAACTTTCAGCGAGAAGAAGAAAACGAATAGTAGATAAAAAAAAAAAAAAAATAGATATATATAACGGACATTTTTATATAACTTTTCGAGCGATAAGAAATAGACTGTAATGGTAATAGGAATTCAACTCGTGCGTTTTCTCTTCATCATTCTTGTTATTATCATTAACGTTTTTTTATTTTCAATTCTATTATCTTTATTATTATTATCATCCTACTTGTCACTCAAATTTATATTTTGATTATTATCGTCATTAATATTATTTTATTATTATAGTTATTATCTTTATATTCTCCTATTATCAGCATTGCCATTATGATTATAATCAGTATAATCATAACGTAATTATAATCAACATCACAAAACAAAAAACAAAACATAAAAACTAAACAAAGATCTTTCGTCGCCAGAAATAGAACCAAGTTAACTAACGAGCCAAGTGTTCATTTCTAATCCTTAAGACATTTGGAACTGGTTTGCAATCTTCTGTTTTTGTTTAATCAGTTGCGAATGTTGCTTTGTGCCTTGGTGACTGACTCCGCCACGGAAGGAGGGAGAATAGAAGGAAAATGAATAAGCATTACGCATGGGAATTTCAAATGGCTTTGCAAGGGA
>NC_061828.1:24819978-24822945 GCF_019202785.1 Penaeus chinensis | reverse complement strand
AGAGAGAAAGAGAGGGGAAAGAGAGAGAGAGAGAGAGAGGGGGAAGAGAGAGAGAAGAGGAAGAGGCGAGAGAAAACAGAGAGACAGACAGAAAAGACAGACAGCCAGAGACGCGCAGAGAGAGAGAGACAGAAAATAGAGACAGAAATAGTGAGAGATGAAAGAGAGAGGAAGAGAGAGAGAGGAGAGGGGGGGGGGGAAAGGGTTCTGAGAGAGAGATGAGAGAGAGAGGAGAGAGGAGATGGAGACAGAGAGACAGGACAGACAGACAGACAGACGAGAGACAGCGCAGAGAGAGGAGACAGAAATAGAGACAAAAATAGTGAGAAGAGAAAGAGAGAGGAAAAAGAGAGAGGAGAGAGAGAGGAGGAGGAGAGCGCAAGCTTGAGAGAGGGGAGGAGAGGAGAGGAGAGAGATACAGACAGACAGCCTGTTCCTGTAATTGTTATTGACTTTTCTTGTTGATAACATTGTTAAAATTTCCAGTGAACATTATTGCATATATGTCTTTTATCTATAAAACACACCAATTCATATGAATTATACCATCTTACACGCAATTCTATTTGCCACTCACATATCTTACCACGCACACATCTGTATACATATTTCGCTTCTCCACGTGTTTATTCGTCACCCTTCGTCACTGCAGACATATTTGCTGCGTTTCCTTTCACAAGAGCCATATACTGATGCGAGATAGAAAGAGAGAGAGAGAGGGGGGGGGGGCGTGAGAGAGAGAGAGAGAGAGAGAGAGAGAGGGGGGGGGGCGTGAGAGGAGAGAGAGAGAGAGAGAGAGAGAGAGAGAGAGAGAGAGAGAGAGAGAGAGAGAGAGAGAGAGAGAGAGAGAGATAGACAGAGAGAGAGAGAGGGGGGGGGGGGGGCGTGAGAGGAGAGAGAGAGAGAGAGAGAGAGAGAGAGAGAGAGAGAGAGAGGGGGGGGGTAAGAGAGAGAGAGAGGGGTAAGAGAGAGAGAGAGAGAGAGAGAGAGAGAGAGAGAGGAGAGAGAGACAGAGAGACAGAGAGACAGAGAGAGAGAGAGAGAGAGAGAGAGAGAGAGAGACAGAGACAGAGAGAGAGAGAGAGAGGGGGGGGTAAGAGAGAGAGAGAGGGGTAAGAGAGAGAGAGAGAGAGAGAGAGAGAGAGAGAGAGAGAGAGACAGAGAGACAGGGAGAGAGAGAGAGAGAGAGAGAGAGAGAGAGAGAGACAGAGAGAGAGAGAGAGAGGGGGGGGGGGGGTAAGAGAGAGAGAGAGGGGTAAGAGAGAGAGAGAGAGAGAGAGAGAGAGAGAGAGAGAGAGAGAGAGAGAAATGGACCAAGCATTATGAAAGTTGAGAGTATGAAATAAGAAATCTCATATCACTTACATGGCCCCGGTGCGGAAAATTCTGAAGTTTTAACCATATTCTCTCTTTCTCTCTCATGTTGTCCGCTCTAATGGTAAACTTTTGCCCGTTTCTGCTCGACAAAACTCGAGCGCCTTAACCGCTTTTCCTAACGCGTTCCTCAAGTTTTCTCTCTTCCTTTCTTTCTTGCTTTCTTTAGTTTTATCATCCTCCCTTGCCCTACCTTCCTTGCCTCTATCTTACCTTCCTTTCTGCTTTCACTTTCTTCCTTGGTTTCACTTGTTTTTTTTTTCCCCTATTTGTCTTTTATTTCTCTTATTTTTTTTATTTTTCGTTTTGTCTCTCTTAGTTTCTTCCCTTTTTTCTCACTTCTTGTTCATATTCCTATTATTTTTTTATTTCCTCTCCTCATATTCTTTTTTTTTCAATTTCTTTTCTCATATTCTTATTTTCTTTTCTTTTTCCGCATATTCTTTATCGTCCCCTCTTATTCCCCGCCCTTCTTACCCCCCCCCCCCCCCCCCCCCAATTTCCACAAAGAAACGACAGACAGACGGGGACTGGAGGAGGGGAAGGGGCGAGGGCGTCGGTCTGTGTAGGCCTACCTCCGTAATTCTGTCTCTTGTGATGTAAGTTTTGTCTTTGTTAAAAGGGACCCGGGGTTGTGCCGTGCTCTTGGCTAAGGGAATTGATGCGGGTCTCTCTCTCTCTCTCTCTCTCTCTCTCTCTCTCTCTCTCTCTCTCTCTCTCTCTCTCTCTCTCTCTCTCTCTCTCTCTGTCTATCTATCTATGTATCTCTTCTTTTATTAGTCAGATAGATACGGTTTATCATCACTCGACGTGTAAGAAATTGTTGCATCTGAACTCGTGGCCAGTATGTCAACCGCTAGTCATATTTCAGTTACCAGAAAGGGTTTAAACATGTCAGACATTGCTATTGTTGAAAACAGAGGTTATTTACCTAGGGGCGCGAGGGACCTGCGGCTACGATCAGGGGGGGAAAGTAAGAATTTCCCTCATTATATTTGTATTAGGCTTACATGATGCTACTGTGCATATGTTTGCTGCTTAATTGGAATGCAGTTGCACGTCTTTTCTTTCAATCCGGGAGAGGATTTTCATTCAGCAATTTAATCAGTACGTATGTATGTGAACTATGTAAGAAAAATATATACTTTTGATAATTTTAAATACTTTCAGACAGGGACATTTTGTATTTTTTAGGACGATTTGTATGCTTTATTAACAACATTTCTTTTAATCATTAAAATCATCGGCGAAAATACTGTTCAAAGTCATACTCAAGTTAGCTGTCATATTTTAGTTCTCTCTGTTATCAGATTCCTTTTGTCAATTTGGCGATGTTGACAAGTTTAACGTAACACTGAACTATTTTCAGCAGAGTGCCTCTGGTTCAGAGTCAGTCGCAGCCGTCAACAGAATTCCTCCGAATTCCCCGGCGCTCCTTAATAGCTTCCATATCCCCGCCCTTGCTCGTCTAATCGCAGCTTTGAAGTAGGCTCGGTCCGACCGGGGCTGTTAGGGACAGCCACTCAGGCATCACAGAGGTTTTGTCTGCAGTCAGTATCATGCAAAGGAAAACGTATATTATGGCTGTTAAAT
>NC_061828.1:24804235-24812378 GCF_019202785.1 Penaeus chinensis | reverse complement strand
GTATATATTATATGGATATATATATTATACGGATATAAATATTTGATGTAGATATATATATGCTACTAATAGTATAATTACCAATATATATATATTATATTATTATGAGAATTAAGAGAATGATGATAATAATGATGATATTAACAATAATAGTCTCCAATTATAATAAAAAAGGAAAAAAAAATCCAAAGGTGAAAATGCACCAAAATCTTGCAAAATCAAGCCTTTCAGAGTTTACGAAAAAATTCCGTTTATTTTCTTTTGGGATTTTTTTTACCGGAGACTATTATTGTTATTATTTTCATCATTCTCATCATTATCATTATTATCATCATCATCATTATCATCATTATTATCATCATTACTGAGATCATTGCAATATTTATCATCTTTATCATCATTATTATTTTGTTATTGTAAATACTGGCGCCATGTATATAGAAATAATAATATCCAAAGAACCAATGATAATAATAATAATAAGAAGAAAAACTAATGACAATAATACCGATTTTATGATGATAATAATAATAATAATAATAATAATAATAATAATAATAAGAATAACAATAGTAATAATAATAATAACAATAATAATGATAATAATAATAATAATAATATTAATAATAATAATAATAATAATAATAATAATAATAATAATAGTAAAAATAATAGTAATGATAATAATAATTATGATAATAATAATGATTATAATAATAAAAATAATAGTATTAATAATAATAATAAAAAAAAGAAAATAATAATAATAACAATAATAATAATAATAATAATAATAATAATAATAATAATAATAATAACAATAATAATAATGCCTGTTATTTTTAATAATTCCTGTTATTATATCCAAGTTCTCACTATTCTCAATAATCATTATTGCCATGATTATTACAATTCTGATAAAAGTTATCATTATTACCCTAATAATAGGCAAAATCATCCTTGAAATCAATTTTTTTTGCGTAAACTCTGAAAAAGGCTAGATTTCGTTAGATTTTTCTGCTTTTTCGACTTGTGGGATGTTTTTTTTCCTTGATTTATTATAAATGAGACTATTATTGGTATCATCATCATTATTATCATCATTTCTAAAATTATTACGACAATTATTATCATTATCATCATTATTCTGATTATTATTGTATATTCCCTCGCCATATATATTTTTTGGTAATAATACTATTAGTTGAAATAATGACAATATAAACAGTGGTAACGCAAATAATAAAAAAAAGTAATGACAATAATAGTATTTTATAAAATGTATTTATATCATTATGTTAATTATTATCGTTATTATTGTAATTATTTCAGTTATGATATTTATTTTTACAATTATACTAATAATAAAAAAAATAATAATGATAGGTACAACAGTGGTAATAATTACTATTACATATATAAATGCTCTTAGTGTTTTTTATTGTAATAATAATAATAATAATAATAATAATAATAATAATAACAAAAAAAAAAAAAAAATAAGAGAAGTCAATATCAGAATTCTTCATAAATTCACACTTTTATCACAGTTCTCATTATTCTCAATTTTATCAACATTATTGTCATGATTAAAACAATTCAGATAAAAGTTACCATTTTGACACTAATAATTACCAAATCATAATTTAAATCGAAAAAAACGGAATTTTACGTACGCTCTGAAAAGGCTAGATTTCTTTAGATTTTGCTGCTCCTTTGACTTTTGGGACATTCTTTAATTTTCCTTTTTTACTATAAATTATTATCATCATTATTATCATCATTCTCTTCATACTATTACCATGATAGTATGGTAATTATACTATTAGTAGAAAAAATAATAACAATAGAAACAATAATAATAATAATAATAATAACAAAAATAATGACAATAATATACGCATTAATATCATTATTTAAATTATTATCGTTGTTATTGTAATTATTTCAGTTATAATATTTTTTTTTGAAATTATACTAATAATAAAAGTAATAATAATGATAATAATAACATTAATAATAATGATAATAATAACAGTAATAATAATGATAATAATAACAGTAATAATAATGATAATAATGACAGTACTAATAATGATAATAATAACAGTAATAATAATGATAATAATAACCGTAATAATAATGATAATAATAACAGTAATAATAATGATAATAATAACAGTAATAATAATGATAATAATAACAGTAATAATAATGATAATAATAACAGTAATAATAATGATATCAATATTATGATTACTAATACAATTATTATTACCATTATAATTGTTATTAGTTTTATTATTACAGTTATAATAGTTTTTATTTTAATAATAATGATAATAATAATAATAATAATAGTAATAATAATAATAATTTATTATTACAGTTATTACAGTAGTATATATATATATATATATATATATATATATATATATTTTAAATTATAATAATAATCAAGATATAAGAAATAATAATAACAATTATGATAATAATGATAACAATAATACAAATTATTATTAGTGTTATTTTCTATATCATTGTTATTTTCGTTATAATACAGTTATAATATATATCTTACCAATAATAATAATAGCAACAACAACAACGATAATGATAATAATAATAATAATAATAATAATAATAATAATAATAATAATAATAATGATAATAATAATAATAGTAATAATAGTAGTAATAATAAGAATAGTAGTAGTAGTAGTACTTATAATAATAATAATAATAATAATAACAGTAGTAGTAGCAATATTTACAATAATAACAATAATAAAAGTAATAATAATAGTAGTAGTAGTATTTACAATAATAATAATAATAATGATAATAATAATGATAATAATAATAATAATAATAATAATAATAATAATAATAATAATAATAATAATAATAAAACTAGTAATAATAATAATAATAATAATAATAATAATAATAATAATAATATGGCAATTATTCGCATTTTTATCAAAATGAGTATTGTAATTATGATTTTACCCAAATTCTCATTATTATCATTATTATGATCATGATTAATGCAATCATGCTTATTATTATACTTTTTACCCTAATAATTCGCTTGTTTTTGCCTCTTTTCGGCTTTGGGGAATTTTTTCTTTTACCTTATCTTATTACAAATGCACATTATTATTGTTGTTATCATCATTCGTAGCATCTTCATCTTCATTATCATCAATATCATCATCATTACCGTTGTTATCATCATTAACATCATCAGTATCATCATTATTGCAATTATTAGCATCATTATTATCACCATTATTGCAATTATTATCGCCATAAATATTTTTCTGCTTATTATACTCATAATAGAAATAATAAAAACAATTAAAGCAATAATAATGCAAATAATAAGAAAAATCGAACTTTCATATTATATATAATTATCATTATTTTCATTATTATTGTAGTTATTGCGGCCATACATATTTTTTTTGTTAATAATACAACTAAAAGAAATAATAAAAACAATAATAACAACAATAATACAGAAAATCAAACTTTCATTTTTAATCATTATTATCAATATTATAAATAATTGTTTTTGGAATTGTTCTCATAATAGAAATATTATTAATAATAGTAACATTTATAACATGAATAATAAGAAAAATAACTACATTAGAATAATTATTAAAATCATTATATACCATATTATTGTTATTATTGCAGTTTTTACAGTTGTATATATATTTCTTTTTACAATTATACAAATAAGAAAGATATTAGAAATAATAATAACAATTATGATAATAATAATAAAAATAATAAGCACATTATGATAAATATTATAGGTGTTGTTTTCAATATTATAGGTGTTGTTTTCAATATTATTGTTATTTTTGTTATAATTGCAGTTATGATATATCTTTTTGCAATAATAATAATAATAATAATAATAATAATAATAATAATAATAATAATAATAATAATAATAATAATAATAGTAGTAATGAAAATAATAATAATAATAATAATAATAATAATAATAATAATAATAATAATAATAATAATAATAACAATAATAATAATAATTATTATTATTATAATAATAATAATAATAATAATAATAATAATGATAATTATGCTAATAATAATAATATTAGTGATAATAATAATGATAATAATAATAGTAGTAGTAGTACTAATTAAAATAACAATAATAATAATAATAATACAAATCATAATAATAATAATGATTATAATAATAATAATAATAATAATAATAATAATAATAATAATAATAATAATAATAATAATAATATTGATAATAATAATAAAACTAATAATAATAATAATAATGACAATATTGCAATTATTCGCATTATCATCAAAATTAGTATTATAATTATGATTTTGCCCACATTTTCATTATTATCATTATTATCATCACTATGGTTATTATTATCATTTTTACCATAATAATTGTCAAAATCATCATTGAAATCAAAAGCACGTCATATTTTAGTAAGCTCTCAAAAGGCTTACTTTTATTTCGCTTGTTATTGTTGCTTTTTCGTTTTTTGGGAATTAATTTTTTTTTCTATTAGAAATGGACATTATTATTATTGTTATCATCATTCTTATCTTCATCTTCATTATCATCAATATCATTATCATTACCATTATTATCATCACTCCTATCATCATTATCATCATTATTGCAATTATTAGCATCATTATAATCATTATTATCATCATTATTGCAATTATTATCGCCATATATATTTTTTTCATAATAAAAATAATAAAAAACAATTAAAGGAATGATAATACAAATAATAACAAAAATCAAACATACATATTTATTATAATTATAATTATTTTCATTATTATTGTCATTATTGCGGCCATAATAATACAAATAATATAAATAATAAAAACTATAAAAATATAAATAATATAAATAATAAAAACTAGAAAAACAATAATAATATTAATAATACAGGATATCAAACTTTCAATTTGTTTTCATTATTATCAATATTATCAATATTATTTTAATTATTACAGTTTTAATAATTGTTTTTGTAATTATTCTCATAAAAGAAATATTAAGAATAATAATAACATTTATAACAAGAATAATAAGAAAAATAACGACATTAAAATAATTATTAAAATCATTATTTACAATATTATCGTTATTATTGTAGTTATTACAGTTGTATATATATATATATATATATATATATATATATATATATATATATTGCAATTATACAAATAACAAAAATATTAGAAATAATAATATCAATTATGATAATAATGATAACAATAATAACCATATTAAAATAATTGCTATTTGTGTTATTTTCAATATTATTGTTATTTTTAATATAATTACAGTTATAATATATCTTTTAGGAATAATAACAATATCAATAATAATAATAATAACAATAATAATAATAATAATAATAATAATAATAATAACGATAGTAGTAGTAATTAAAATAATAATAATAATAATAATAATAATAATAATAATAATAATAATTATAGTAGTAATTAAAATAATAATAATAATAATAATAATAATAATAATAATAATAATAATAATAATAATAATAATAATAAAAATAATAGTAATAATAATAATAAAACTAGTAATAATAATAATAATAATAAAACTAGTAATACTAATAATAATGATGATATTGCAATTATTCACATTATCATCATAATTAGTATTATAATTATTATTTTACCCAAATTCTCATTATTTTCATTATAATATATATATATATATGTATATATATATTATATGGATATGTATATATATATATATATATATATATATATATATATATTATATATATAGAAACATAATGCAATTATGCTTATTATCCTTTTTACCGTTTAATTGTTAAAATCATCACTGAAATCGAAAACACGTCATTTTTGAGTAATCTATCAGAAAGCTATATTTCGCTTGTTTTTTTCTGCTTTTTCGACTTGTTGAAATGTTTTTCTTTTTCCTCTTTTTTTATTACAAATGGACTTTATTATTTTTGTTATCATCATTTTTATCATCGTCATCATCATTATCATCAATATCATCATCATTACCGTCATTATCATCATTATCATCATCATTACCATCATTATTGGAATTATTATAATAATTCCAATATTTGCATCATTATCATCTTTATTATCATCATTATTGCAATTATTGTCGCTATATATATGTTTCTGCTTATTGTACTCATAATAGAAATAATCAAAATATTTAAAGCAATAATAATAATAATAATAACAAAAATCGAACGTTCATATTTATTATAATTATAAATTTTTTCATTATTTTTGTAATTATTGTGGCCAAATATATATTTTTTGTTAATAATACAAATAATAGAAATAATAAAAACTATAAAAAACAACAACAATAATAATAATAATAATAAAGAAAATCAAACTTTAAATTTTTTATATTTATCAATATTATTTTAATTATTATAGTTTTGATAATTGATTTTGCAATTATTCTCATAATAGAAATACTAATAATGATAATAACATTTATAACAAGAATTATAAGAAAAATAACGACATTAAAATAATTATTTACAATATTATCGTTATTTCAGTTGTATATATATATATATATATATATATATATATATATATATATATATGTCTACAATTATACTAATAATAAAGATATTAGAAACAGTAATAACAATTATGATAATAATCATAACAACAATAACCATATCATAATAATTATTATTAGTGTCATTTTCAATATTATTGTTATTTTTGTTATAATTACAGTTATTATATATTTTTTTGTAATAATAATAATAACAATAATAATAATAATAATAATAATAATAATAATAATAATAATAATAATAATAATAATAATAATAATAATAATAATAATAATAATATTGATAATAATAATAGTAGTAGTCTTAATTAAAATAATAATACTAATAATACTAATACTAATAATAATAATAATAATGATAATATTGGTAGTAAAATACTACTACTACTACTACTACTACTAATAATAATAATGATAATAATAATAAAACTAGTAATAATAATAATAACAATGATAATATTGCAATTATTCGCATTATCATCAAAATTAGTATCATAATTATGATTTTACCCAAATTCTCATTATTATCATCATTATGGTTATTATTAATGCAATTATGCTTATTATTATCCTTTTTACCCTAATAATTGGTAAAATCATCATTGAAAACGAGAATTGCTTTTTTTTTAGTAAGCTCTCAAAAGGCTTATTTTTGCCGGTTTTTCGACTTTTAGGAATTTTTTTCTTCATCCTTTTTTATTACAAATCGACATTACTATTGTTGTTATCATAATTTTTAGCATCATCATCATTATCATCAATATCATCATCATTAGCGTCATTATAATCATCATTATCATCATTAGTGCAATTATTAGCATCATTATCATCATTATTGCAATTATTATCATCATTATTGCAATTATTTTCGCCATATATATTTTTCTCTACTTATTATACTCATAATAGAAATAATCAAAACAATTAAAGCAATAATAATACAAATAATAACAAAAAATTTATATTTATTCTAATCATCATTATTTTCACAATTATTGTAATTATTGCGGCCATATATATTTTTTGTTAATAATACAAATAAAAGAAATAATAAAAACTACAAGAACAATATTAATAATAATAATAATACAGAATATCAAACTTTCATTTTTTTTTATCATTATTATCAATATTATCAATATTTTCAATAATATTTTAATTATAGTTTTAATAGTTGTTTCAGCAATTATTCTCATAATAGAAATAATAGAAATAAGAGAAATAATAATAACATTTATAACAAGAATAATAAGAAAAATAACGACATTATAATAATTATTAAAATTATTATTTACAATATTATGTTATTATTGCCGTTATATATGTATATATATATTTTTTACAATCATACTAATAATAAAGATATTAGAAAAATAATAACAATTATGATAATAATAATAACAATTATAACCATATTATAATAATTATTATTAGTGTTATTTTCAATATTATTTTTATTTTTGTTATAATTACAGTTATTATATA
>NC_061828.1:24796735-24799235 GCF_019202785.1 Penaeus chinensis | reverse complement strand
TATTTGGATTACTACTACTATTATTATTGTTTTTACTATTATTATTATTATTATTATTATTATTATTATTATTATTATTATTTTAATTACTACTACTATTATTATTATTTTTACTTATATTATTTATTATTATTATTATTATTATTATTATTATTATTATTATTATTATTATTATTGTTATTATTATTATTGTTGTTGCATGTTATTATTATCATGCAAAAAGATATATAATAACTGTAATTATAACAAAAATAAAAATAATATTGAAAATAACACTAATAATAATTATTATAATATGGTTATAATTGTTATTATTATTATCATAATTGTTATTATTTTTCTAATATCTTTATTATTAGTATGATTGTAAAAAATATATATATACATATATAACGGCAATAATAACATAATATTGTAAATAATAATTTTAATAATTATTATAATGTCGTTATTTTTCTTATTATTCTTGTTATAAATGTTATTATTATTTCTCTTATTTCTATTATTTCTATTATGAGAATAATTGCTGAAACAACTATTAAAACTATAATTAAAATATTATTGAAAATATTGATAATATTGATAATAATGATAAAAAAAAATGAAAGTTTGATATTCTGTATTATTATTATTATTAATATTGTTCTTGTAGTTTTTATTATTTCTTTTATTTGTATTATTAACAAAAAATATATATGGCCGCAATAATTACAATAATTGTGAAAATAATGATGATTAGAATAAATATAAATTTTTTGTTATTATTTGTATTATTATTGCTTTAATTGTTTTGATTATTTCTATTATGAGTATAATAAGTAGAGAAAAATATATATGGCGAAAATAATTGCAATAATGATGATAATAATTGCAATAATGATGATAATGATGCTAATAATTGCACTAATGATGATAATGATGATTATAATGACGCTAATGATGATGATATTGATGATAATGATGATGATGCTAAAAATTATGATAACAACAATAGTAATGTCGATTTGTAATAAAAAAGGATGAAGAAAAAAATTCCTAAAAGTCGAAAAACCGGCAAAAATAAGCCTTTTGAGAGCTTACTAAAAAAAAAGCAATTCTCGTTTTCAATGATGATTTTACCAATTATTAGGGTAAAAAGGATAATAATAAGCATAATTGCATTAATAATGACCATAATGATGATAATAATGAGAATTTGGGTAAAATCATAATTATGATACTAATTTTGATGATAATGCGAATAATTGCAATATTATCATTGTTATTATTATTATTACTAGTTTTATTATTATTATCATTATTATTATTAGTAGTAGTAGTAGTAGTAGTAGTATTTTACTACCAATATTATCATTATTATTATTATTATTAGTATTAGTATTATTAGTATTATTATTTTAATTAAGACTACTACTATTATTATTATCAATATTATTATTATTATTATTATTATTATTATTATTATTATTATTATTATTATTATTATTATTATTATTATTATTATTGTTATTATTATTATTACAAAAAAATATATAATAACTGTAATTATAACAAAAATAACAATAATATTGAAAATGACACTAATAATAATTATTATGATATGGTTATTGTTGTTATGATTATTATCATAATTGTTATTACTGTTTCTAATATCTTTATTATTAGTATAATTGTAGACATATATATATATATATATATATATATATATATATACAACTGAAATAACGATAATATTGTAAATAATTATTTTAATGTCGTTATTTTTCTTATAATTCTTGTTATAAATGTTATTATCATTATTAGTATTTCTATTATGAGAATAAATTATCAAAACTATAATAATTAAAATAATATTGATAAATATAAAAAATTTAAAGTTTGATTTTCTTTATTATTATTATTATTATTGTTGTTGTTTTTTATAGTTTTTATTATTTCTATTATTTGTATTATTAACAAAAAATATATATTTGGCCACAATAATTACAAAAATAATGAAAAAATTTATAATTATAATAAATATGAACGTTCGATTTTTGTTATTATTATTATTATTATTGCTTTAAATATTTTGATTATTTCTATTATGAGTACAATAAGCAGAAACATATATAGCGACAATAATTGCAATAATGATGATAATAAAGATGATAATGATGCAAATATTGGAATTATTATAATAATTCCAATAATGATGGTAATGATGATGATAATGATGATAATGACGGTAATGATGATGATATTGATGATAATGATGATGACGATGATAAAAATGATGATAACAAAAATAATAAAGTCCATTTGTAATAAAAAAAGAGGAAAAAGAAAAACATTTCAACAAGTCGAAAAAGCAGAAAAAACAAGCGAAATATAGCTTTCTGATAGATTACTCAAAAATGACGTGTTTTCGATTTCAGTGATGATTTTAACAATTAAACGGTAAAAAGGATAATAAGCATAATTGCATTATGTTTCTATATATATATATATATATATATAT
>NC_061828.1:24761735-24779235 GCF_019202785.1 Penaeus chinensis | reverse complement strand
TGCACACACTCATAGACACATCGTTGTTTGTTTCAGAATGTTTAGCATTATTTTCTAATGATATTTTCTTGGTAACTGTACACACACACACACACACACACACACACACACACACACACACACACACACACACACATACACACACACACACACGCACACACACACACACACACACACACACACACACACACACACACACACACACACACACACACACACACCCACACACACACACACATGTATACATATGCATATATATATATGTATATATATACACATATATTTATATATGCACATATTTGTCTCTCTCTCTCTCTCTCTCTCTCTCTCTCTCTCTCTCTCTCTCTCTCTCTCTCTCTCTCTCTCTCTCTCTCTCTATATATATATATATATATATATATGCAGACACATATGTGAATAAATATGTACATATATACGCATACATATACATGCACATTACATCTACATATAGATAGATAGATAGATATAGATATAAACATATACAAATATATATACATATATATATATTTATATATATATACACACACACACATATATATATATATATATATATATATATATATATATATATATATATATATATATGTGCGTGTATAAATGAATATATAAAAATAACATCAACTTGGTGTATAGGGAGAAGTTATTTAAATATAAATGATTTTATATAGTAAGAAAACAAATCATCTTGTCGGGTTATGTGCTGATTGTAATCAACTATGAAAATGACACATCTGTAATTGGTTATTAAATATAATTTCAACTGAATAGTTCATCGCTCTAACTAACTTAATCACTTTTCAAGTCAAGTGGACAAAGTAGTTAAGTTGACATCTAAATTCAAAAAAAAAAAAAAAAAAAAAAAATGAGATTAAAACTTTTTATTGCTCCTCATGCATTCCTAAATGGCAGTATCCTAGAAACTATTTGCGTGACGCAGTTTCTTGAATCAACGTTTTGACGCTGTCCTTCAACGTTTTATGACGTGTTCACGTGATTCAGTGATGTTGATACCGGATGAAGACAGAGGGAATCGGCGCGAGACGGCCGCTTTAATGTTACTGAATAATTCATTACTCTATCAAATAGTTTTCACAGTCACAAGTTCCCTCGACAGACTAGATTATAACAGCACCAGTTCAAGATTCCGTTACATGAAATATTAAATATGATGCGATCTGGGAAAACCAGTCTCATGTCACCAAAGCATAAAAGGGTGAATGAAGATGTCAAAATGACAGCACAGTGGACGACTTTCTTGTTGGAAGTTATGCAGCTTTATCCCGCAGGTGTCCTAACAAAAGATGATGAAATTAACATCGCCTCATAGGCCTTGTCACAGATTGGGACCCAAGTGACTGGTTTTCCTATATCGCATCACAAGTAAGATCATTTGAATACTGTGATGTGTTTCTCTATTAAACACATTTTTCAGTAACTTTTATTTAAGGGCAAAATTGTTGGAGGGTGTGCATCATGCGAGTCATTCAATTATGCTGTAAAACATACTATTATAACCTTCAACAATGACTGTCAAATTCACAATGTAACAGATGATGGGGCATGTAGTCAACAATTGAAAATGAATGGCTTTGGGATTTTATTAAAGACTAGAAATTTGCTCTTTGCTAAAGACTAGAAATAGATGAGATGCCAATATTATATTGCCTTCATGCATTTGTCATGTTCAACAACACAATGAATGTATGGAAATATGAGCAGGGATGCCCAGGAACAGTGATTTAAGTCCTTGGCAATTTCACCAGATATGTTATCAGTATCACTCTCTTCTGTTCTGTTCTCATGGCTGTTATAATTGACAGCTGGCTGAGCAGGCGGTGTAGCCACATGTGCTTTGTATCGTTTTGCTCGACCACCCTGGCGATCGGCTGCGCCAGTAAAACATCTTGAGACCCACTCTCTGAATGTTTTTGTCGGTCATCTGTCCTCCAACTTCACTGCATTTTACAGCCCCTGAAAAATGAAATTCACATCCAAAAAAGTGAGAAATTTCCCCTTTAGTTAATGCTTTGAATGCATTGCGTGCATGTACTTTCATTCTGCAAAATAAATATGACAAAATGAAGATTCTTGATTCACCATTTGCTTGGATAGTTTTATCCAACAATAGCTTATTCTGTCAATAATTTTGGGCACTTATCCAACAATAGCTTATTCTGTCAATAATTTTGGGCACTAGGATTTGGTGATTTTCCATGTTCGATCACAAAAGTGATGTTGGTATGTATCTGCCATTTGGAATGTAAATGGCTTTCTGACTTGAAGGGTGAACTAATATAGCAAATTGCCCTGCAAACCTGAATAAACAGGTGTCAAATCCTGACCAACTTTGATATGATGGTTTCAAATTGGTTTGACTTGATTAGCCGCAATAAAGAGAATATGTGCTGGTAAAAGGAGGCACATTGCACTCAGCAGTGAGAAGACAAATTGATTAGCCTAACTGTTGATTTCCCTTTGTATTCCCTTTGTGAAATTGAAACTAAATTTCTGACTTGTATTGTGCTCAGGTGGCTCTTAACACTTTGTGCATCCCAACTCATTTTGCCAGCACAGGTCAAATATAATGGACACTTACTGCATATCAACTTATAAAGGGCCAGCTGGCCAAATGGAACCTTCTTATTACGGCCCTGAAGGGAGTACTTCCGGGCAAGTTGCCAAAACCCTCCTTAAGATTCGTTTTAGGAGATCTTCACTAGTTTCGCCCCCAATGAAGGCAAGATAATGTTGCTGGAATAAAACAAACAAAGCAAAATGTACTACAAGTATGTGATAATCAAGCAAAACTGGAGGAGGTAGACTTCCCTAGTATTGTTCACTCCAAATCTGTAGTTTTTTTATGGGAGGGGGGGGGGGGACGATGACCATAATGAATTGGTGATTCGCAATCAAAGCAGACCCAAAACAAGAATATCTGCAAATCTGAGGAGCACAGCAGAGTACCTTTAATTGCCTTTCAACTGAATGCTAGATTGCATGTCTTTGGGTTCACATTTGATTAATCGCTTATGAAAAGGTCAACAAGGGTCGGTCTATCCGTTTTTGAGACAAAAAAATCACACGTTAATGTGAATTAAATTGGTAAAGACTGTACAGGATCACGGGTTGAAATCAATAAACATACCATCTTCTTAAAGTATGCTTCATCCTGCATGAACTTGTTTTCTCTCTGAAGAGCATCCTCGCTTTTCAGAGGAAAGGAGGAATCATCAAATGGCTCATCATCATAATACGGAGTTGTTAGTTTCTCCATGATTTTCTTTTGCATCGCCTTGATATATGTTAGCATTTTTCGTTGACTCCATTGTATTGTTCGTCTTTTATTTCGTCGAACATTGTAATTTTTTTCCCTGCATGGAAACAATGCATATGTACGGCACTCTTTAAAATACATGTAGCATAAATATCATAAATTACAACAAGGATGAATGTCATTGAATATTCAAAGGAGGGAATCACCAACAGCAGTTACCAGTTATTATTGAATATTGTTTGTGTGCAATGAATAGCCACTTTCAATGGATTGTTTAGCATCCACATGCCCCTAAAGCAAAAACACTTCTTGCATTGTAGGACATGCTTACATTGTATGTGAGCCACTCTACCAAACGTAGACGTTTCCCAACCAGTGAAAAGAGTTCAGGGACACCTGCACACAACAGAAGATATTGATTGAGTAGTTCCATTCCAAGGTGTCTTTCTGGCACAAGTGTTCCATATTAAGTAGCATCTACTGCACAAGTAATACTATATAACGTTGCACTTAATTGGGACCAACGCTTATAAAAGTGTGAATGGCAGTGTCACTTTCAAATCCCTACTGTCGCTCAGTCACTTGTCATGTTCCTAAATGAAACATATCGGTGAAAGCTAATTATGCATAATAATTAAACTTACCATTTGAGTTATTGAGATCAGGGTCTCTACTTGGCATGGAACGGACAAAAGAGGATTCTTCTGGATGAAACACACAGTTCAGTCAATAAAAAAAGATACACTTGACTAGTAAAAACAATGCAACACCATTAGGTTTTACTGGAGTTATAATGCTGCTTTATCATCAGTTTGGAAGCAAGATTTCAGTCGCCTTTTTCAAAAAAGAAAAGAAAAGTTAAGTGAGATAATGACAAGTGTCATACTCTTCAGAAAAAAGGTTGCAGAAATTCTCCCTTACCAAACAAAGAAAGGTCCTGACTGCTTTCACCACTGGCAGACCATGAAGGTAGAGCACTTGGAACTGCTGCATGGGAAGTTTGATTCTTATAGAGGTAAAGTTTTGCTTCCTGACAGACTTTCGATATTTGTTATTATTATCATTATTTTCCTCATTATTGTAATTATTACAGTAAAAATATATATTCATATATTTTTTTTTGCAATTATAACAATAATAAAAATAATGATAACATTATTAACAACGATAACAACAACAATAATAATAATAAAAATGATAATAACAATAACCATTGTATGATAATTATTATTATCATTATTCTCAATATTATCATTATTATTGTAATTATTACAGCCATAATCTTTTCTCTTAGAATTATACTACTAATAAAAAATATGATAGTGATAATAATAACAATAATAGTGATAATAATAAAAATAACAATATTCTAATTAATGTTATTATTATTATTATCACTTTTATCATTACTATTGTCATTATTACAGGTATAATATTTATTTTGGCAAAAATAAAAGAAATAAAGATAATAATAGTAGTAGTAGTAGTAGTAGTGGTAGTAGTAGTAATAATAATAATAATAATAGTAATACTAATACTAATAATATTTGTATTACTATTATTATTTTTATTATTATTATAATTGTTATAATTGCAATTATTCCTATTATTATCAAAATTATAGCTATAATTATACAATTTTCTCAAAATTCTTATTATTATCATTTTTATCAAGATTAATACAGTTATGATGACTATTATCATAATTATCCTAGCAATGACCAAAATCATCATGGAAATCGAAATTATCATTATTATTATTATTATTATTGTAATTATTGCCGCCATATATTTTTTGGGGGTCATTATGCTATTATTAGAAATAATAATAATAATAATAATAATAATAATAATAACCATCATAATAATGATAATAACAAAAATCGAACTTTCATTTTTATTATAATTATCATTATTATCATTATTATTGTAATTATTGCGGTCATATATATTTTTTGGTAATCATACTAATGACTTTTGGGATTTTTTTAATGTTTTTTCTTTTTTTATTATAAATGGACACAATTATTGTTATTCTCATCATTATTATCATCATTATCATAACTATTATCATTATCATCATCATTATCATCATTATTGCAATTAGTATCATCATTATTGCAATTATTGAAATTATTAACATAATTTTCATCAATATTGTTATTAT
This sequence comes from Penaeus chinensis, assembly GCF_019202785.1. Classification (NCBI taxonomy): domain Eukaryota; kingdom Metazoa; phylum Arthropoda; class Malacostraca; order Decapoda; family Penaeidae; genus Penaeus; species Penaeus chinensis. Next base: position 24,773,773 of record NC_061828.1, on the reverse strand, counting down.
TATTGTAATTATTGCCGCCATATATATTTTTTTGGAACTATACCAATAGCAGAAATAACAATAGCATTAGAAACAATTATAATAATAATTATAACAAAATCCGAATTTTAATTTCTACCATTATTATCAATATTTTTATTATTATTGTAATTATTGCCACCATATATATATTTTTTTGGTAATCATACTCATAGTAGAACTAATAAAAATAATAAAAACAATAATAATGATAATAATAACAAAAATCGAATTTTAACTTTTTATCATAATCATCAATATTTTCGTTATTATTGTAATTATTACAGTTATATATATATTTTTGGCAATTATACTAAAACTAAAACTAAAAATAATGATAATAATAAAAATAATAATAATAACAATATAATAATTACTAATAATATTATAATTATCAATATTATTTTTATTATTACAGTTAGAATAGCTTTTTGTGTAATGATAATAATAATAATAATAATATCAATAATAACAATTATTATAATTACGATATTATAATTATTATGGTCATTGTAGTGTACGGCTGCGCACTTGCCGACTCTAAGGTCGATCTCGCCTGGACTGACATCGTCCTCGGGCGCCGAGTGGTTGAGGCCACATGCCTGCCTCCTCTACCACGGAACAAAGGACGTGGGGAACTCTACGATGCTGCCATTGACTGGGATGAAACGTCCCGGGCTCCGCTTCCACCGACGATGCGGGCGCACTCGCTGTGCACCTGCACGAGGCTGGTGCTTCACCCGCCATTTACGCCTCGCCCACGTGATTCTAGTCCAATACCGTAGAGAGTTACAGCCCGAAATGCACAATTTTCACGCAAATTGTACATTAACAGTTCTCCTATGTATTCTTTCCTTTATTATTATTTGTTTAATATTCTATATCTTTGGCGACGCTTCCAAAGTGTCAATATAACCCCTGAAGAGAGTAATAGTTGTTACATATTTTGGCTGTTTGTTTTTCTCCCCCTCTCTCTTTTCATGGTAGTTCGGGTCCTTTGGGTTGTTTGGACTACCGAACTATCGGGTTGGTCTTCCGAAGCTTTGCCTATCTTCTTCTTTTTCGCGCCATGCTTATGGGGAAGACAGTTCGGTCCTGACTTCTATGCTGGACAGTGGTTCCGCTCTCGGTATTGTGCTCGCTTTGGATTTACTTCGTCTTGGATTTACCTCGATGTGGATTTACCTCGCTTCACGCCAGGATTAACGAATCCGTGTTTTGTTTTCACAAGATAAGTATTCTTATGGTTGTGTGTGGAAGACACCTGGTCTCTGTTGGACTTTAGCGTGTGTCATACTGCATTACTATTTGCAGCGTGCACTCTCTTCCACGAAAATCCAAAGCAGCACTTTGATTTCACAAAGGGTCAGAGCATAAAAAGGACCACTCACTTAGAAGGAACACTGCTTGAGGATCCGTACCTCCAGTGTGCCATTTCCTATTTTTAAGCTAAGTTATTGCTTAGTTTTTTTGTTGTTGTTGTTGTTTTTACGATTGGATGTTTCTTGGTTTCTATTTCCTTTCCCCCAGCTTGAGGATCCGTACCTCCTGGGAGAAAGATCTTCCACATTCTTGCCCGTATTTTTAGGGCCGTTTTAGCGTGTCTTTGCCGTTCTTTTGTTTTTGTTTTACTTTGCCTTGGTCGATTCCTGCCTGACCTTGTGGGTGTTCAGGCAGTCTTCGTGATCTATGCCCTTGTGGTGTTTTATTTTTCTATTTGGCTTCCGACGCTAAATTGTTTCTTACACCACGTTTTCCTTTCGTTACACAAGTGTTTTTATTCAGAGTTCCTCAGCACTATTCTTTTTATGTTAATCTCCATTCTGAGTTGGAGATTAACTTGTTTAAATTAGGGTTAGTGTATTTTTTTTTTTTTTTGTGCTAATACTTTGATTAAAAATACTTACGAGTTGGGACGCCAACTTAGGGGTAAATGTTCGTGAGTTATTTTTTTTAACATCTGGTGTTGATTTCCACGTACATCACCCCCGCTGTGATTAAATTGGTGATGTACGCAACTATCAATTTCTCATGACTGAATTATTTGTAGACCTCCCTAAAGAGTGTAACCTGTTCAATAAATATCATACCGTCATAGAACTTTCACTCAGTCCCAGTCAGTAAAACAAATGACATCGGTGTTAAGTTCTGGTTCTGACTAAAGCTGAATGCTTAAAGATCTTGGGCTTGGGTCTCCTAAACAGCACATTGCTGGTTACTTGCTGATATCCTAGAATAGATTATAACTTAGCTACACCTGGGTTCCCACTGCCAGCAGGTGGATGCTCAGTCCGAAAGGAAGAGGAAGAATTTTATGATCTTGCATTTTTCTTCCATACACGTCCACGCAGACGCTCAGCCTACGCTATCTCCCTTTTCACATTTACACACTTACACATCCAACATTCAGCACACACATTCTGTATTTTCCTTCCAGCCCTTCTCATACAACATTCACACCCCCATACACAACACACACGGTTCCCGAACCTACTAATCGGGTGGTGGCAGCGTGACGTAGGCCTGGAACCTTACATCTGTACACTGCAGACGATCTTTTCCTGAATAGTTTTATTCATATTCTCGGTCGAGCCCGAACTCAACCAGACATAAAAATCTACTTGGTCTACGCCCCGCTACAGTCATCATTAGCATTATTATTGTTATTATCATAATTATGACAGTTATAATTTTTTTCTTACTAATTATACTACTAATAAAAATAATGATTATGACAATAATAACAATAAATATAAATATCATTATTAATATTGTTATTATTAGTATTATCATCAATATCATTATTACATTATCATATATTTTTTTTTGTTATAATACTAATAGTATAATGTATAATGATAATGATAATATTAATAATAATAATAATAATGATAATAATAAATGTAATCAGAGCAATTGTAATGATAATGATAATAATAATAATGATTATATTAATATCATTACTATTACTATTATTATTATCCTCATCATTATTATTATCATCATTTTTATCATTATTGTTAATATTATTATCATCATGATATTTTTGTTAATATCAATATTTTTATTATTTTCATTATTAGTATATTCACCCCAAAAAAGTGTAAAAAGGAATAATTGCATATATTATGATAATAATGATAATGATTATCATATCGTTTTTATTATTATTTAGAAAAGTACCATTATTGTTATTGTTAATATAATTTTTTTATTATCAGTATAATTTATCCTTTTATACTAATATATATTATAGCAGCAATGATTACAATAATAAAGATAATAATGATGATAAGGATACTGATAATTATAAGATTGATGATAATGATAATGATAATGATGATAATGATGATCATAATGATGTTACTAAAACAATGTCAATTTATGATAATAAAAAAGGAAATATAACCTTTTTCGAAAATTATGAAAAATGCAGTTTTTTCGATTTCAATTATATTTTTGCTAATTATTAGTGTAATAATGAGAATAATGATCATATGTGTATTCATTATGAGAATAATATGCTTTAAAATGATAATGATAATTTTGATAAAATCATAATAATAATGATACTTTCATAATAATAGGAATAGTTGCAACAATAGCAGCAACAACAACAACAATAATGATAACGATGATAATAACAATGTTACTATTATTATTATTGTAGTTGTTACTGTTATTATTATTACTATCATTATTATTATTATTATCGTTTTTATTCTTGGTATAATTACAAAAAATATATCACTAATAATTACAATAATAATGATATTTATAATAATGGTATTAATATCATTAATAATGATGATGATGTTGATAAATTGATGAGGTAGTCCACAAAATAAATGAACACCCATTCTTTTGTTGTTGTTTTTTTGCTCTGTTTCTTATTTCGTGGTTTTAGGGAATTAATAAAACGTAGAGCGTGTTTATTCCTATATACATTTTTTCTTATATAAAGTACATTTAACACTGCAGATTCTTAATCATTCGTCTATTTATGAAATATGCCTGATACTGGATTATTATTTTTTCTAACATAATTATTATCTTTTTTAGTTTTATCATTATGATTGTTTATCACCATCATTATTACCAGTTATGTTAATTATTTGTATAGTAGGCATAGTAGTGGTAATTGTCGTAGTAGCAGTTCTAGTATTACAATGATATAATGATGAAGATGATAGTTGGGATGATAGTAGTAATAATAATAATAATAATAATAACAACGACAATAACAACAATCTATCTGGTCTCAGATCCATGTTTTCTAATGTATAATGCCTTTAAAGAAAAGTCAAGCCAACAAAATGTTTATTTTGCTGGAATATGTAGATAAATGTGTTTTTCGTACTTGTATATGCACTTCAATGATTTTACTCTATTATTTTTCCTCGTCTTTGCTTTCTTTTATTTTTTTTCCTTTATATAGTCCGGCAGAAGTATGACTGAACCTGGAAATTTTATGCAAAGTTTTTTTTTTGATTGATTTTGGTAGCCTAGGATCTACTCTTTCAGGATCTGCCGGGTGCACTCCGCGCACCCTTGAGCGTTTTGAGAAATTCAAGATGGCGCCCAAGATGGCTGCCGTTTCAGATAATTCCTTTTAACTCAGGTAGTATTTGACCTAGGATGATAATTTTGGTGTCTAACCGTATGTTTTGAGGGGCAAGGAATCCATTGAAACCACTGATTTGACTAGTTTGGGATTGAATCATATGGAAATACAGTATGGCTGCCATATTACAAATTTCAAACAAAAACAAACAAATTAACTTGTATTCCCTTTCATTCAAATAAATTCACTTGACCTGGAATGATAATTTTGTTGTCTACCCATATGTTTCGTGGACAACGAATCTATTTAAGGTAATTAAAAGAGTTGCATATGAATTATAACACAAGAATCGGTGACATAGATCCATTGAATTAAAATGCCAAGTAAGAGTCTGGCTGCAACCTGCATCATAACAAGCGCAGAATATTGTACACTTCAAACCATCCTTCTTGCAGCTGCAAGAAAACGTTCTTGCATCCACATCTGATCATACGCATGACAGTTTCTGGGGCGAGTTCAACATTTGCGGGAAGGAGAACCGGCTGTAGCGTTTTCAGTTTCGAGTCTTTCACCCAGCCGTACATTTCTGCATCAAGTTCAGGCGGATTGCTGTCTTCCAGTGAACGCCACACAATGGCTTGGTGATGGGCCCTTTTAACATTTTCGCTAAATATTTTTTGATCTACCCAATTTTGAACCTAGTGCTATCTGCAGTGCCGTTGAGTTGTTCTTGACAGCCCCGGTCAAGATTGATCCCATCATTATGGCTGGGAAAGTCCTATCTAGTTTTGCGGATACAAGTCCTAGTAATGTCATCAATGTTTCACTTACTTTGTTCATTGCAATGTCCTTATTCATTGTTGTTGAGTAATGGTTTTTATCCAAGTTAATGCTTTTGACTTCACTTCTAACCTTTTTCGCAATTCTATTCAAGATCACATCAATATCATCATCATCCTCATCTATTAGTCTTAGAGATTTTGCCGCGCCACAACGGAAACAAACAATGTTTGCTAAACCTGCTGAATGCAACACAATAAGGTCATCACCGAAGAAATCTGACAAATTCCTTAGCAGCATTTTCCGTGACTTAATTTTGCCTCCATTTTCCGTGTATAGTTTGTGCAGGTCAAGCGAATTCCAAATTTTTGACTGGTCTTTCTTCATCACACCAATGACGTATTCCATGGCAGGATCATCTTGTTCAGGTTTATCTGTCTTAATTGCTGCTAATGTTACGTGATGGAGATACATGAAGCTTGCCCGACAGTCTGTGTGGTATCTTGCTTCAGCAGCATGGAGATCACCCACAATTCCATGAATGCGGAGTCTAACTTTTTCAGCTAAGTCATCATTTCGTACAGAACATGTCTCTAAGATTGATTCCTTCAGGGTCGTCTTTCTATCTGGACTGAGTATTTGTCTGAATTTATAGGCAGCTCTCCAACGTGATGGATTCTTACTGTCTTTTTTTAGTTCACATTTTTCTCCACAAAACAAACAGACCTGAAAGAGATCAAACATTCCACAAGCACACGATTGTCGCCTTGTCTTAACGTGATGAGTGGATGTGTAACTAGAAACACAGCTTTTGTGGCAGTCAATGGTTAAGTTAGCATTATTCTCAAGCTTTTCCTGCAGTGAAATGTGTAAATCGTCATTGTAGATCCCGCTACATCTCATAATGTTCTGAATTCTGGCATAGCCTGCCTCAATAAGTCTTTCTGATTTGTTGTCACAGCTGAATTTCTAATTGAAGACGCATTTTCTCTCCGCCAATTCTGCCATTTTTCCCTTAGAAGCCATCAGTTTCTGTAAGTAAAGAAGCAACATGGTCAGATGTAGTGGGACGATTCGCCCACTTCTTGTCCTACCACGGTACCCCCCCCCCCCCATTTGGTACGAGGAGTCCAAGAAGAGTTTTACTGTCCTTTTATATATTTTTGTATTTCATCCAACGAGGTGGAAATGCGGGGTGCCGCCCGTAAATATTGTACGCGCACGTACGTAGTCTTAGCTACGTACACGCAATTACGTTCACCATTCACCTGCCCAGTAATTTGTGTGAGGACACTATCTCACCAGGAGGATAGTGTCACGTAAATCTAGGTGTATTGGTGATGGCGTCTGCTAGTGACGTCATGCCAGTGGTCTGTCGTCATTAGTGACGTCATAAACCGTGACAAGGCAGCCACTCACGGGCATCCATGTCGTCGAGCATTTTAGCCAATACCCTGGCTAGGGGGCGTAGATACCCCCCAGGTACTTTGGGAGTACCGGCAGATCTGTTCTCGCCTCCTTACTGCTCGGAACCCGCTGCGATTTCTAACAAAGGTCACTGGTAAGTATTATGTATTTTACCGGGAATTCACCACTGTATATGTTTGGATTTTTAGCGACTGGTGCAAGGGTGGTGAACATGTAGCTAGGCTCTATGGCAAACATAAACAAGCAAGCAGCGCATTGGCCTTCCTCATTTACCTTGGCTAATTAATGATGAAAAGTTCAGTATAAAGTACTGTGGATATGAAGTACTCCTGCATTACTGATAATTAGCTATGTGTGAATACAGATAAATTACAGTTTAAGTCTGGTTGATTTATACATCAATATTAACCACTTGTGTTTTTCTCGTATGCGAGTGCCGTGACCTGGACTCCCCCGCTCACCCCGCTTTGGCCGCTACCACATACATGCCCGGTGTACGATGCGTGGGTGGCCAGGTGGTGCTTGTATCAGGTAAATCATGCAATAAGGGAGGTGCAGATCAGGTCTCCAAGGGACAGTGACCTGGAATTGTCCCGTGTCAAGGTTAACGTAGCAGTACTGCGTTACTGTTACCTTACACAGACACCAAAATTAGCGAAACAATGTTATTTTGTTTAATTATTAAAGTCATTTCTATAATAATATTAGTCGCTGATTTAACAGTGGCTACAGTCATCCTAGGTCAAATACAAGTGAATTTGTTTGTTTTTGTTTGAAATTTGTAATATGGTAGCCTTATTGCATTTCCATATGATGCAATCCCCAACTAGTCAAATAAATGGATAAATGGATTCCTTGCCCCTCAAAACATACAGTTAGACACCAAATTATCATCCTAGGTCAAATACTACCTGAGTTATAAGGAATTATCTGAAACGGCAGCCATCTTGAGCGGCATCTTGAATTTCTCAAAACGCTCAAGGGTGCGCGGAGTGCACCCGGCAGATCCTGAAAGAGTAGATCCTAGGCTACCAAAATCAATCAAAAAAAAAACTTTGCATAAAATTTCGGGGTTCAGCCAAAAAAATGGATTTGGCAACCGGACTAATAGTTTGGACGTATCTGTTAACCCCTTAATTGATGGGTTCAAAATTAATAAACACCAACTACCTGATAGTAGCAAGGAAAAAGGCGATTTGGTATCACATAACATCAGAATTCCAGGCAAATTAAGACACCTTCGGTAAAAAGGGAAGAAATTTAGAAACAAAGCATTTATATTTAAACGGAATTTGGTACCAAGACAGCTCTTTTTCAACTGTGTATTTTTTTATTGTAAAATCCAATACAGTTAAAGGCTGCAGACTGGAGATTTATACTGCGCGTATTTCATTTTATCCCTGAAACCTTTATGGATATGCCACCTTCCTAATAACCCAATCATGTATCATTTGGCAGCTCTCTTTATCCAACCCTTACCTCCTTTATATCAAAAATAATAATATTAACAATATTATTAAAATGTGGCTGTTCAAATATTACTTTTAATGTATGGTTGAATAGAATGTAACCAACATTGTATACATAGTTTTAAAAATGTATCACTTTCGCCGCGCATTGTGTGAGATACTCTTTATACCTCTAAATACTCTACTTTCTTGACATTATTCTTTTGGCTTTGTCCTTCCAACCTAGATCTTAAAAAATGAGACAGATTGGTTCATGGAATATATGTGACTGACTCAAGTGAACATCATGGAGTGAAACTGTTTTGTACGTTGTATATTTTCCAGGTCTATAACAAGTAAACAGAATGCCAAGCTAAGTGCTCGTGGCAAACAGGAGCAGTACCCATTTTTTGAAGCGATGGATGAAGTAAAAATGCCATACAGTTAACGTTGCTTCATTCCCCTTTGGTAAATGGTGTTCCTTGGCTGTCACAAAGATTTCAGTTGAACTTGAAAGCCTTGTGTACTCATTTAAAATGAGTGGCCGTATAATTTGCACGCACGCTCAGAATGATATTAACTAAAAATACATTAAATATGATGGCATAGCATTTAAAAGGCTATGGTAGCCTGGTGCAGTAGCCTGCAGTAAGGGCTGAGAAGGAATAATCATCCCAGTGGCATAACAAGTGGTGTCAGGGGTGGGATCACTTCTTGTGAGAAACAAGAAGTGACAGGATCCTGATATTGTTGATGAGAAAGAAGTGTTGTGAGGAGCCAGAATTTCTTGGTGGGAAACAAATGGTATCAGTATTTTGTTGCTGAGAAGGAAGTGTTGTTGGAGAGAAACAAGTGTATCATTATATGTGAACCCAGTACGAGGCAAAGAGTGCTGAAATTGACGCCTGAAGATATTACAGCATTCGTATAACAGATGAAAGAAAGACTGAAAGAAGAGTTAATAGAGGTGAAAAATGAAATAAAGAAAAAGCAAGATGACTTTGTACAGCAGTGTAGAGGAGGACAAGAAAAGACGGCTTTCTCGTTTGGGCTGTAGCAGTTCCGAGTGATGCCCTTTGGACTGTGCAATGCTCCTGGCACCTCTTCTACCCAAGGTACCTTCCAGAGGTTGATGGAGCATGTGTTGAGTGAGATGCATGGGACAGTGTTGATTTACCTGGATGACATCATTGTGCCGGGGAGCAGCTTCGAGGTGGAACTGAAGAAGCTGGAGGCTTCAGCATAATGAAGCAAGTTAACCTGATGCCCAATCTCAAGAAGTGCATTCTCTTCAGGAAGGAGGTACCATTCCTAGGGTATGTAGTGTCCTGTGAGAGTCAGAACTGATCCTGAGAAAGCAAGAGGAGTTGAGGAGATTTGTCAGCTTCTGTAATTATTACCGCCAGTTCATAAAGGACTTTGCCAGGATAGCTACATCTCTCTATTATCTCAGCAAGAGTGCCAGAAGGCTTTCGAGAACCTAAGGTTGGCTTTAGTTGATGCACCAGTGCTGAAATTTCCAGATCCTGGGTCTCCATACCTCCTAGAATGCGACGCCAGCAATGAAGGAGTGGGTGCAGTGCTTTCACAGGTGAAAGATAGCCAGGAACGAGTTGTGGAATATTACAGTAGTAAGTTCATGCCGAACGAGCAAAACTACTGTGGCACATGGAAGAAATTGCTGGCCATTTTGAAGAGTTTCTTGCACTTTCACCCGTACTTGTATGGTGCACAGTTTGTTGTGCGCACTGACCATGCAGCACTAAAGTGGTTGAAGACCGTGAGGAACTCAGAGGGGCAACTGACACGATGGCTTGGAGGATTGGAAGAGTACCACTACCAAATGGGGCATCGTCCAGGGAGGGTTCATGGAAATGCAGACGCCCTCAGTCGACGACCCTGTGAGCCAGACTGCAAGCACTGCAGCAAAAAGGAAACCGTCAAGGTCAAGAGGACACAAGTGTGTGAGTAGGACCTGGATGTTTTGCATCTGCAAGAGGCTCAGCAGAAGGACCCAGACATAAGCCCTGTGGTGAGGTGGCTGTAGGAGAGCCAAGAGAGGCCTGAGTTCAGCAACAAAGGTCTACTGGTAACACTGGGATATGTTGAGGCTAGAGGATGGCATCTTGGAGCGCAAATGGGTGAGACCGGATGGGCAGGTTCTGGCAAACTATCGCACCAAAGAAGTGGAGGCCTCAGCTGCTGAAGGAAGTTCACGATGGCCCAGCAGGTGGACACCTGGGAAGAAAGAAGACCCTGAGCAGGCTGCAGCAGCGGTGGTACTGGGTCTGTAATGATCTATATGAATTATAAATAACCGTGTATCTTTGGTACGAAATATTTAGCTGTCACCACCTGGTTTATTCGTCCAGGAACATAAGTTAATAAGTCTGTAAAGTAAGAGGCATGTTGAAGGGTGTGAGCAAAGCTAGAGAAAGTAAGTGTAAGTGTAAAGAAGTTACCACGGTTCAAGGGTCAACACTGCGGTTAGCGTGGTTATGTCCGAGATGGAGTACGTGTCGACCTGAAGCCAATAGAAGGTGCAGATTTATGGAGTTGAATTCTTGCCCATCTAAAAGTCTAGAAAAATAGTCCCAAGGTTTACGTTAAAAAGATTCCATCCTCAGGCACTACCTTCTTCATTTACGTTCCCTTAAATTCTTCTCCCTCTTATGGTTTATATTTTCATATTGCATTGGTTTTTCCTAGAGGTATAGTCAATACTCAAGGTCTTCTCTTTAGTGCAAAATGCAAAGATTCATTCAGGTCTTATTTGAATTTACGTTCAATAATGATCAACACTTGCAAGCTGAGGGTATACATAATGGGATCTCTTAAAAAAAAAAAAAAAAAAATCTTTACAAATTTATTAAGACACGAATAAAACATTTGATTACAAAATGACAATAAAATTTATTAAAAGCAAACGAAGAAAAATCACTAAATCCTCCAATATTAAAATTCACCAAGAAATACTAAAAAGCCAAAGTAAAATTAAAATAGTAGGAAAGCTCACGAAATATAAATCAGTAAAAATGCATGTAAGAAAAAAAAAAAAAAAAAAAAAATCCGCAAAAAATAGAGAGAGCACATCACCTCATTAAGAGCTCATGAAAAGTTAAATATACCTTCTTACCGCCTATTAGCTCGTGTCCTTGCGGCTACAGACAAGAAACCTTTACTACAATGCCGGGCCTCACGGCATTGATCTGACCTTCTCAGCAAGCATGCTTATAAGATGAGGGAAATCTCAGGTCAAACAAGGTGAAGGCGGCATTCCTGAATATTGAGTAAAATTATATTATAGAAAATATAAACGTACGACTTTATAGTCCATAAGGCAGAATGTGCTCTCGTATGCGGATATTTAAAAGAAAATGAGAATAAAAATTCATAATATAACAATAATAAAAGTACAAAAAATGGCAAAGCCGATTTGCTACATCTCCTTGCCCCTTCCCCCCCGCTTCCTGGAAACTGTCAGCTACCGGCCTAGTGTTTGTTAAAGGGGTAACTCGTAAATTCTTCTCAAGTTCCTCCGTCCTTCAGTTAGAGATTCACTGCAGGTCAACATGCGGAATGACGTAGAAGAGTGGGCACCACTCTTCTACGTACATGTGACTTTTGCAATGCAGAGAGAGGTCCAGCCAGACGAGGGAAGGCGCCGTTGCAGAGCTCCCAGTGACCAAGGCAAGTAATCATTTTTTGTGTGGCAATGGGCTGTTTCACAAAATTACCTGAAGCATATGCATTGGCCAATCATGATGCCGTTACTGGGGCCGAGGTACTGGAGGGGAATT
>NC_061828.1:24736735-24756735 GCF_019202785.1 Penaeus chinensis | reverse complement strand
AAGCAGGGATTTTTGACCAAGGATATTTTTACCCCAGAGAGTAAAAAATCTACATGGCACTCTCGATGCAAGGGATTTTAGCAGACAGTTTTTTTTTTCAGACTTGGGCAATATATGGTAAGTGTTAAAACATAGTAAAAAGTCAGTTTGTTCATGAATGCCTCTAAAGTCTTATTTATCTAAAGATGCCCTCCTAAACTCTGACGATGCTCCGGGGAATATCCAGATGACGGACAACCACAGACAGGTGCCAGGGAATAACCCTTACTCGTCACGAGCTAATGACTTCACCGACATACTAAGACCATCAGTTGACGGGCGACGTCAGGAAGAGGCGAAAAATATAGCGACACCATGGAAGTACTTTTCTCGCCATCTTTCGTGAAGAACTGCATAATTCATGAATATCTACCATGTAAATCGCACCTCTTTAATCATTTGACCAAGGTAAATCCCCATGTTCTAGATAGCGAGAAAGTATTAGAACTGTTGTTGGTCCTCGTAGCACATCCTTCCACACACCTGCTCGTTCCGCTAGCTCACGGTCAAGCATGCCGTAGCTTCTTGGCGGGGCCTCACCCCTTCTCCTACATCTGCTCCTCCCCCCCTCCTCTCCCTCCGACTAAGCGCGATGTTGTATTTACCGCGACGAAGTAAAATTGGTGATTATAATCATAAATGGAGCTATAACACAACTTCGACATTGATTGACTTGGTGATGCTTATAGCCATATCAGGCTTGGAGGTTCCTTGCGAAGAAAACATAAAGATTTTATATAAACCTGAAAATAGTAATATCTCTTTCATTACTAGTATAAAATAAATAATAACTCGTATGGTTGCAATACACGATAAACTCTGGAAGATTACAAACACTTGTCGCGATCATTTGTCAGAATTTGTAATTTTATCATTCATTCAAGTTTTGCTTCTCCCTTTCCTCGCAATATTTTTTTTTTTTTCTATCCACAGACAAATATACGATGATAGCAGGAGTCGACTTGCTGTCTTTCGGAAATGTCACCTCTGTCGGAAGGAACATTCAGATTCTGATAGAGGCTTATGAATACTAACAACCGGATGCAAGTGCTTATATTTTATCAAATTTCCTTATGTAAAAGTGTAATTCTGATTCTTAAATGGCAAATGATGCTTACCTATATTATCAATATATATATTTTTAATTAAAGTACCATATAACTTTGTTATATTAAGAAGAAATAAACAAAATACCTAAAACCATTAACATACTTTGTCTCAGAAATATTTTCATCGATCTGTAGCGAGTGAAATGCTTCAGTTTCCCCTCGCATCCGCTGGCCGTAGCCGATGAGGGTGCCCTCTGCGCGGCTGCGCAGGCAGATATCCGAAAATATCAATTACGCGCTACAATTATTGTATTATGTTAAATATTCCACATGCACGAGGGAAAACCCAAGACTGCACACGATTTTGCGCAAGAGAAAAAGGTGCTGTGTGTATAATTGCCAATGTGCGCTGATGTCACTGCGCAGGTGAAAACGCGCAGGGCACTAAACAATAGCGAAAGAACCGCCACTCAGGCCCGAGACTTCAGCGAAGTCAGAGAGAGAGACTTTTTTTTTATATTATTGCTTTTTTGGAGCTATTCATAGTGCATTTATTTTTATATTATTACCTTTTGTACTGTGAGGCGGTGGAACACGACATCGGGAACAACAGAAACGCCATATATATTAAGGTAATAGTTTTTATATTGGTTATGTTCATGTACGCTGTCACTCCTTCAGTAAAATACGGAACCCGTAACTTTGATTTTTTCTAGAACCCTTTTTATTTTGTATTTTATCAGTTTCAATATCTTATTTTTACTAGAATCTTTTATTTCATTTTATTTCATTTTATTTTTATCGTGAATGGCCTTGGTTTTAAAGTAGTTTAATTAAGTTTTACGTTAGTCTTTCGTTGGGCTCAATGGGATTTTATTGTTTCTTGTTTTACTTTAACTTTCATTTAATTTTTACGTTACTTTTGCCAATTTTGATATTTATGTTTTACGTAAACCTGGGCCATATCATGATCAAGAAAGCAACACCTAAGATGGACATCTCTTCAGCCTAAATTAAATAAGGAAGAGGGCTACACGCTACCACTTCAGTCCTTTCCTGCATTAATAAAAGGTGACAGATACTAAGAGATAAAAGTACAGTGAAACATGGTGAAAAGATCCGTAGAGTGTTCGCAAAAAAACATATATATATAGCCCAAAGAGCTAAGCAAACGCTACAGGCTATTTTTGGTGGCATCGGTGTTCAGGGGGCAGCTTTATTAGCTTTTGCTAGATATTTTAACTTTATTTTTAACTTTATTTGTGCTTTACAAATGTTGCTGTCGCCCGACGGACCATCGCAGGCTAGGGAGAGGTAGACATCAAGGTGGTGCTTTCTGCATTTTATGAACGCTTTGATTTTTTTGTGGCTAGTGTATGTTATATCTATTGTATTTGTAAGCCTTATGTTTTATTTTGTAAACGTTTATTTCGATTCTTAGTGCTTGTTTTATGTTTTATTTTGTGTGTTTTATGATCCGCTTTTGGGTCTAGTAAATGTTTTAGTAATTCACTTTCAGTTTTGCAGATGCTTTCGGATTTGCTTTTTACATTTCATAAACGTTTTAGGATTTGTGTTTTTTCCAGTATTGTAGAGGTTTTAGTAGATGCCTCCGTTTTCTTTGTTTTGATTTATGTAACTTCAGTGTTTGTGTGTGTGTTTTGTGATCTTCGGAAACTTGCTTTGAACTTTGCAAGATAGACAAAGTGAATTTTCAGTGAAATCTGTGATTGTGTGTTGCAATATAAGGAATTATTATGCAACTTGAGGTGTGATACTGCTAACTGTTCGCATTAATAGAAAGTGAATTAGCATTTCGGTTGTGTGCTCGGAAGTTTTCAATGTACACTGTGAACTTTGACGGTACATCCAGCTGACTGTGGAACTCTTACGGTGATAGACAGTTGCTGACGCTACTTATTTTTACTGGGCGCGGCGCATTTTATCAGTATGGTGCGTGGGAGGCGAACTGGTCTTGAGGCGCCGGGTACTTCACAGGCTGCTGAAGAAGAGTATCAGGAGGCAGTGTCACAGGCGGAAGGCATACTTGAACCCGAGCTGACAATGTTTGAGGAACTTACGTCACAGATTTCCTTGCTAAAGACAAAGCTCGGCAACTGGCAGGAGAGGTATGCTCGGATGGAAAACAAGGCAGAAGAAGACAGGCGCAAATCAGCAGAACAGTTGAGAGTGCTGGAGGAGAGGAATGAAACACTCGAGGCAAGGTTAGAGCAAGACCGTCGTCGGAGGGAGGAAGCTTTACGTCAGGTAGAGAACGATAATGCCCAGCTGCGGGAAGCTGCCGACATGGACCGTATGGAGCTCCGAGAAACAAGAACTGCACTTGAAATCCAAGCTCGGCACGATAGAGAAATGATGGCAGAGGCAAACAATTCTCTCAGGGAAGCTCTCCGTGCTATTACGCCAAGCCTATCCTCTAACGTAACGCCTCAACAAACACCTGTACCTGCTGAGAGGTCCATTCTAGCTGACCGACCCCAACCTCGAATTATATTCAGTCATCAGGAACATATATCATCGGATCTACACACCAATCAACCTGCAGCGCCTCTTTCTGTGGTGGTTGAGAGGGAATCCATTCCTAAGTTCTCAGCCGATACATCTGCATCAAAGCCTCTTCGCCGGAACCAGGAGGTTGAAGGCTGGATCCGCCAGATAGAAAATCTGTCTCGCCCATCTACTGAAGAGAATTTCATCAGGAATGCAAGAGCGCACTGTAGAGGACCAGCCGATTTGATCATTAACAGCCCAGCATTTGATAGAATCACGTCATGGCCAGAATTCAAAGCAAAGCTGCGATTGAAGTTCCGCGGAACCTGCTCCTCTAGTGATTTCTTTCGCTTGCTCTATGAGAAGAGACTTGTGAGTGGACAAGCACCCCTAGATTTTTATGTGGATCTTGAGGGGGCTGTGTATCAAGGTGTCCGGGATCATCCTGAAGCTATCGGCGAACCAGATGAACTCATTAGAAGAGTATTCTTGCAGGGACTTCCTGGATGGCTACGGGAGATGTGCGCTCTCTCTGAAAATGGACCTCTGCAGCAGCTTATAGACACGGCTCAACGTGTATGGAATGCTCGTGTGGGAATCAGAGAGACAGATGAAGGCCCACCACGTCTATATCCATCAGGTGCACGTGCTGCAGGTCGAGTGGCTGCTGTTGATGATAACACCTCATCCTTTCAACAAGCCCATATGTCTGCACCCCAGTTTCCACCTTGGCGATCACCACGTCATTCGGACCGGCCCCAAAGAAGACCTACGTGTTGGGCTTGTCAGCGTGAAGGTCACTTTCGTAGAGAGTGCCCCTTTCTTAATCTCCCAAGTGGAACGGGACCCGCCGCGCTGGGAGGACGCTCGAACTTGCAGGGTTCCAGAGTGCTACGCTCTGAACACAGAGCAGCAGACAGTCGGACAGAAGTTTAGTGGCAGACCAACGATTATGTTAGAAGTTGAGGGGCAGAGATTCCATACCTTTGTTGACACAGGAAGCCAGGTTACACTGCTGAAGAAGGAAGCCGTGGGACGTTTGTCATCTCGCAGAATGCATGTTGCGGCTAGAGGAATTAAAGGAGTCTCAGGGAAGGAACTTGCTGTGATGGAGGAAATGGATGTGGAGTTCTGGCTGAGACCGGGAAGAAAGCTCTACCATAGAGTTATGGTTGTGGATGGCCTTTCTTTTCCAGGGGATTTGCTGGTAGGTACAGACTTTTTGAGAAGGGTTGACCATAAGATTGTGCATAATGCACAGCCGCAGGAGGCATATTTACATCTTGATGGTATGGTTCATCCTATAAACTATGAAGCTGGAGAATCATTAGCACTGATATCATTCATTCAAAAGACAGTTCAGCATCCAGTAATCAGTCTTGCACCCAAAAGTAAGACAGTTTGTCCAGCCCATTCAGGAATCTACGTACCATGTAGTGTTTCTCCAAGTCTCAATAACAAGTCAGTGCTAATAACTGGAAATGTGTCAAAACTAGAGGTGCCAAGGACTTTAGTGACTCCAGTGAAGGGAGTATGCTCCGTTTTTGTAGTTAACTTCAGTGCGAGACCAGTTACACTTAGGAATGGAGCTCATTTTTGTACTGCCGAGGAAGTACATGTGCTGCCTAACACTGACTATGATATGTCCCATAATCCTTCATCAACAGTGAACCTGTCTCCAGCTATGAGTGACGAAGCAGTTACGAACGTAGAAGTTGAAGACCAACCAGAGGAAACACCCTTTACCTGGGATGATGATGATTTTGATACTATTCATGGTCTTCAGCTTACTGACCCTGGAGATGACTTAGCAGAGATTTGTCCAGTGTTGCCCCGAAGTGACACTGTTGCAAAGATTGATGCTGCTTTGCAGGAGAGTGCCATTGCTGAGGCGGCTTTGATTGAAGCAGATGGGGTAGAAGCAGCTTCTGAACCATCACTAGTACACCTTGACGCAGAAGAAAGAGAGCAGATAAAGCAGGTTCTCGCTAAATTTCCTTGTCTCTTTTCAGGTGATAAGACTCAAGTTGGTTTAGTTCCAGGAGTTACTCACAAAATTGTTACAGGTGACACGCAACCCATCTGTACTCGACAGTGGAGACTGCCGGAATCTGCTAAGCAGAAGATAAGAGAGGAGTGTGACCAGATGTTGCGTGCTGGAATCATAGAGCCCTCGACATCACCTTGGCTTTCGCCTGTAGTGCTTGTGAGAAAGAAGGATAATAGTGTGCGATTTTGTGTCGACTATCGGAACCTCAATGCCGTCACTGTTGCTGACTCCTATCCACTCCCCAGAATTGATGAGTTGATTGATGAACTGCGCGATACACAGGTATTTTCCCTCCTGGACAGCAGATCTGCTTATTGGTCTGTCCCTGTAGAGGCTACTGACTGGCCGAAAACCGCTTTCAGTGATGGCTATCGCCTTTTTCAGTTTCAGCGAATGCCATTTGGACTTTCTACTGCTCCCACAACTTTCCAGAGAACGATGAATGTAGTTCTTTCTCCAGTTCTTGGCAAACACACACTTGCGTACCTGGATGATGTTGTTGTGTATAGCCGGGACTTCACTTCTCATCTTGGCCAGCTTGAGGAAACACTGAAGCTTCTTGATTGCGCAGGCTTTAAATTGAACATGGTCAAGTGTGAGTTTGCTGTACGACAGTTTCGCTTCTTAGGTTTCAAGATTACCCCTGAAGGAATTTTGCCTGATCCAGAGAAAGTTAGAAGCATCAGAGAAATGCAACCACCACGCAATGCCAAGGGAGTACGACGATTCCTCGGGAAACACTGAAGCTTCTTGATTGCGCAGGCTTTAAATTGAACATGGTCAAGTGTGAGTTTGCTGTACGACAGTTTCGCTTCTTAGGTTTCAAGATTACCCCTGAAGGAATTTTGCCTGATCCAGAGAAAGTTAGAAGCATCAGAGAAATGCAACCACCACGCAATGCCAAGGGAGTACGACGATTCCTCGGGGCTACAGGTTTCTTTAGAAGGCCTATTCATCAGTACGCGGCCATTGCAGCACCCCTTACGCAGCTCACCCGCAAAGACAAGTCATTTAGTTGGGGACAAAGAGAACAGGAGGCCTTTAACATCTTGAAAGAGAAGCTTGTGTCAGCACCAGTTTTACGTAAACCTCGTTTCGAAGATCATTTCGAAGTCCATACTGATGCTTCACAAACTGCTATTGGTGCCTGCCTTATGCAAAGAGACGCAGATGGTAATCCAGCCGCTATTGCGTATTTTTCCAGGAAACTTCGTGGACCAGAGACCAGGTATTCTGCAACTGATTCTGAAGCATTAGCAGTTGTAGAAGGAGTAAGAGCCTTTGACGCTTACATATATGGTCGTCAATTCACAGTGTATACGGATCATCAGCCCCTCACTTACATATTCACCCGGAAGACTAAAAGTTCTCGCATGACCAGGTGGGCTTGTGAACTTTCCCACTATCAATTCAAAATATTTTATAAACAGGGAATCCAACACTGTGTTCCTGATATGTTATCCCGCTCAGTGGCACAAATTGACCTTGCCAATGTTGACCCAACAACCATGCGTGAAGAGCAACTGAAAGACCCTCTTTGGCAAGAAGTCATCAACTATTTGGAGGAGAAGAACTTGCCCAAGAAGAAGATTCCACTTACTCTGGATGAGTTTACACTTCAAGACGGAGTTCTCTACCATCTTCGACAGTTTCCTGCACATGCTGTACATCAGCTTGTAGTACCAAAGGTTCTTCGTAAAGCTGCACTTAAGCTTGCTCACGACAGTTCATTTGCATCTCATCCGGGTATTTTCAGAACGTATCAGAAACTAAAGGATCTCTTCTATTTCCCCAATATGATGCGAGATGTGAAAGCTTATGTCACAGCTTGTTCAACATGTCAGCGACGGAAGGGAACACCACACAGGGCGCCACTAGCTACTGCTCCACAGGTATCTGCACCATTTGAGAAGGTTTCTGCTGACCTCGTTGATTGTGGACAATCAAGCAATGGGTTGAGGTATATACTCGTATTAATTGACCATCTTTCAAGGTACCTTCAGTTGATTCCTCTTCCATCTAAAGAAGCTGAGGTAGTAGCAGATGCTTACATTAGGGATTTTGTAACAATATTTGGTCCCCCACACCTTTTACAAACTGATGGTGGTTGTGAATTCACAAACAGATTATTCCAGCAGGTTTGCGGTATAGTGAAGACGAAGACTCATCTCACTACAGCATGTCATCCACAGGCAAATGGGATGGTGGAGCGTTCAAACAGGGTAGTTAAAGAAGCTCTTGCAACCTTGACAGAACGGCACCCTCTGGACTGGCACCAATATGTACCACAGGTTAGATTGGCACTGAATAGCGCATTCCACCGGTCCATTGGCAACCAACCTTTATATCTGCTTATGGGTCATCATGGTCACTTTCCAGTCGGCCTCTCCAATGAGGTCACCTTTGCATCAGATTCGGCAAAACGCTTTAGTGATGCGCTAGGAGAAGCTCGTCACGTTGCCATTGAGACGTCCCGTCGTGCTCAAGAAACCTGGGCAAGACAATATAATAAGAGGGGAAGGAAAGCTTCCGAAGACTAACTGGACCTCGGAGGACTCTTGGACCTCGTTGGGATGGCCCTGCCCGTATCCTGAAGCGTGTTGGACCAGTGACATATATCACCAGGGATGTGGATTCGCCGTATAAAGAGCGCAGGTTGCACGCTAATCAGATTAAGCCTTTCAGAACTTTAGAGGAATTAGTGTTTGTGGATTCGCCCAGTGAACAGAGTACCTCTGCTGAAGGTCTGTCTAGTGAACGGCAATATGATGACTCTGAAAGAGATCCGGACGAAGTGTTACTGTTGTCAGCTGTGCGCCCCAGATGAACGCAAAATACTTTCCTATGTACATATTTTGTTATATATATTTATTTTATTTCGCACTTTATGATTTCCCTTTGTTTTAGTACCTGCTTTTCTTTTACTTTTGTGTTTTCCATCTTTTAGTCTTTAGCTTTTATTTCAGTCTTTTCGCTCGCTTTTAATTTCTTTTTCATTATCCTTTTGATACGTCTTAGCCCTATTCCATCTCTCTTTTACCCCCCCTTTTCCTCCTTTTTAACGTTTGTCTCTGTTTTATTTCCATTTCGTTACCCTTTATTCTTTTTATTTTCCTCTGTACATTTATGTTTTGTGTTTTACTTTTTGTACATTTAGTTTTACCTTTGTTTTATTTTATAATTTTAAGTCTCGGGTCTGGTAATTGTTTTTTATGCTTTTGTTTTTATCTAGCATTTAGCCAATTTTATTTAGTTAAACGGGTTCTTGTTATTTTGCTTTAGGGGCCGGCTCAGTGGACATGCCCTTTATAATTACTATCCTTGAATATTCGCAGGTCCTGCCGATGCGTGGAAGCCGTCACAAGGGTTCTAGATTTTCAGGATGTCGTTCTGTCTAGTATTTCCAGATTGTGGTGGCTGTTACTTTCCCTTCTGCCAGCTGAACGTGCGCTATAACAGGAGAGATAATGGTCGGTGCTTGACGAGAAATGAGGCTGGTTTGGCTTGCAGTTGGAGAAGAGTTGGGAGCGTGAATGGTCGTCTCGTCGCCGTCATCCCCGTGATGGTTTTGTCAAATTCTGCGCCAAATCGCCATAGGGAATGGGCGGGCCCGGAGCAGACCTAGGGATACATCCGAGACTCGAGGACGAGTGGAGGCGACGCCCCGACTATCACTCCCGGGCCATGGAAGGGGTTGTAGCGAGTGAAATGCTTCAGTTTCCCCTCGCATCCGCTGGCCGTAGCCGATGAGGGTGCCCTCTGCGCGGCTGCGCAGGCAGATATCCGAAAATATCAATTACGCGCTACAGTTATTGTATTATGTTAAATATTCCACATGCACGAGGGAAAACCCAAGACTGCACACGATTTTGCGCAAGGGAAAAAGGTGCTGTGTGTATAATTGCCAATGTGCGCTGATGTCACTGCGCAGGTGAAAACGCGCAGGGCACTAAACAATAGCGAAAGAACCGCCACTCAGGCCCGAGACTTCAGCGAAGTCAGAGAGAGAGACTTTTTTTTATATTATTGCTTTTTTGGAGCTATTCATAGTGCATTTATTTTTATATTATTACCTTTTGTACTGTGAGGCGGTGGAACACGACATCGGGAACAACAGAAACGCCATATATATTAAGGTAATAGTTTTTATATTGGTTATGTTCATGTACGCTGTCACTCCTTCAGTAAAATACGGAACCCGTAACTTTGATTTTTTCTAGAACCCTTTTTATTTTGTATTTTATCAGTTTCAATATCTTATTTTTACTAGAATCTTTTATTTCATTTTATTTCATTTTATTTTTATCGTGAATGGCCTTGGTTTTAAAGTAGTTTAATTAAGTTTTACGTTAGTCTTTCGTTGGGCTCAATGGGATTTTATTGTTTCTTGTTTTACTTTAACTTTCATTTAATTTTTACGTTACTTTTGCCAATTTTGATATTTATGTTTTACGTAAACCTGGGCCATATCATGATCAAGAAAGCAACACCTAAGATGGACATCTCTTCAGCCTAAATTAAATAAGGAAGAGGGCTACACGCTACCACTTCAGTCCTTTCCTGCATTAATAAAAGGTGACGGATACTAAGAGATAAAAGTTAGTTTAGTCCTTTATTTACCACCCTGGCTAACTGCACAGGCGTGGGCAAGCTGTGGTACATTTAATGCATGGTCATAACATTACATAGTGTTACATTTTAATTTTAGCCTATAACATTGCTATGAGTACTTTTATCCGTTCAAGGAAAGGAACAATTGCACAGTCCTTTATCCACTCATCTGCCACGCATTTTTAGTTTAGTTTTAGTCCTTTATTTACCACCCTGGCTAACTGCACAGGCGTGGGCAAGCTGTGGTACATTTAATGCATGGTCATAACATTATATAGTGTTACATTTGAATTTTAGCCTATAACATTGCTATGAGTACTTATATCAGTTTAAGGAAAGGAACAGTTGCACAGTCCTTTATCCACTCATCTGCCACGCCGGCATATAGCTTGGGCGTGGGAAAGCATTAATACATTTTATATTCGGTTATGTGATACTACATTCCAAATTTAGGATACAACATAAGTATATCTTCTAGGGCATCAGATGATATGAAGTAGTTACATAGTTCTCCGTACCTCATGCTAGGTGGCCTGAAAGGCTGTATCACATGGCACTCTGAGATATAATGTACAAGTGTTCGCTTATATTCTTCATTACACAGTTTACACTTAGTTTCTTCGACATTACAAACTGTACTGACCTGCCAATACAATCTATACCCAAGCCTGATTCTTGCAGTCACAACATCACACTGTCTTGTTCTTGTTTTATATAAACCATAGATGAAGGAATCTTGCCTAAACCGGTCATAGTGCTTTATGCTACAGCTTTCAGGGCGCTGAGAATTAATCAACTCAGTCAAGTCCTCTCTGAAGGAGGCTTTAATGATGTAGAAAATCCTAGAAAGAGGTATCCCAAGGTCTATGTCCACACTTTGTTTGTCACATGCTGACTTTGCTAGGCGATCAGCATGATCATGCCTAGGGATTCCAACATGCGATGGAATCCACACAAAACGTATATTATGGCCTCGTTCTTTTGCACGATACACGTTTATCCTGATGTCATTTGCAATATTTCCCGCACCTTTGTCTAGAGTGTTCAGAGCCTGGAGAGCACTCTGTGAATCGCAGAAAATGACCCCTGAGCCTTGTTTCAATAGAAATTCGGTGGCCATGAGTATTCCTGCCAACTCGGTTTGCATAGTGCTAGCCCAGTCATGAACCCTCCTGCAATCCTGGTGCTGCAAAATATTGTTTTTATATACAACAAAAGCGCATCCTGCTCTGCACCCAGACTGCAAGGATCCGTCAGTGTAGCATTCATATACATTGGAAAGAGTGTCTAGATGCTCATTTATACTTGCAAGTGCATACTGTTTAAGTATAGCAGGGGGGGCACTGTCTTTTTTGGGGGCAGTCGTATAATATACACTTAGCTCCGACATTTTCCACGGTGGTACAGAACGTCCATGTAGGGTCTTAGTTATGGGAATGTTCAGCTGAGCTAAGTGTTTACACGTCACTTGTAACCATGAATTTGAGTATGAATCGGTGTTGTTATTCAAAGTTAGCTCTTCTATTCTGTGTTTTAGTTGTCTTTGGAACTCTGTACAATGGAGGGGTTCTCTAATTGATTTGACACTAAATGTGGTATTTATGTATAATATTCTTTCATAAACAGAAGGCAAATTAAGTTCTGTTCTCATATTCACAATCCTTGTTGTTCTAGGGGCACCAAGAATGATCCTCATGGCTTCATTTTGGACACTTTCTAGACTAGTCAACTCTGATTCCTTGAACGATACTAGGTGCAACGCATGGTAATCTATGACCGACCTTATGTATGACAAGTAAAAGATTCTCGCAATATTGACATTAATACCATGGTCTTTGCCGACAAGTGTCTTAAGTGGCTTCAGTCGCTCCCACAGCCTTTTCTTCAGGTTTCTAATGAACTCTGAATCATTAACAATCACCCCAAGGTATTTGTATTGACGGCAGAGATCTAGCTCAACGTCATCTATATGAAACCTTGGCAGAGGGATTGTCTGTGGGTTAAGTGCCTTTGTTTTTTCAGATGAAATTATCAAGCCACACTCAGTAGCCCTTGCAGAAAGTATATCTAGAATCTCTTGCATTCTCTCCTCGGATGAGGATTTAATACAAATGTCATCGGCATAGCAAATAATGGAGTCATTGCCTGCAAGTGGTATATCGCCCAGTAATCTATGCATTAGGATATTAAATAGCATGGGACTAAGTACGCCTCCCTGAGGTGTGCCGAGTTCAAATACTTTTGTATGAGTACTTTTAATGCCCCTGAAGAGAACCTGAGCCGATCGATTCGACAGATACATTTGAATCCATGTTAACAGTTTTCCCTGAATACCAAAGCTAGCTAGTTGCTCAAGGATAATTTCCCTGTTTGCAATATCAAAAGCAGATTTAAGATCAAGAAATACGGTTTGCATGCCTGGGTTTGAGTTTGTTAAGTACTCTGCAAAACAGTGCTGACTGCTACGCCCTGGGAGAAATCCATACAGTCTGGAGGATAACTTAGCATTTATGCGATACATGAGCCTGTTCAGAATTATTCTCTCAAGTACTTTGCACAGACAGGAGGTCAAGGAAATGGGTCTGTATTTATCAGTATTGGGTTTGGGTATAGGAATGATTAAGCTTTTAGTCCAGGAGCTTGGGAGGATTCCTTGTGATAGGCTGAGTCTATACAGATGTAAAAGTGGGTTGCCTGGTACCTGAGCAATGTGACGAAGGACGCTGTAAGTAATGCCGTCCTCGCCAGGGGCGGTTGCCTTACCTTTCAGAAGGGCATTGCTTAGTTCCCACTCGGTTATTTCGACAAAGTCGGAGGGGTCAATAGCAGCACATGCTATTGCTATATTGAAATTTCTATCTATTTTCGACTTGTTGAGCTGATTTTTTATCCCTTGTGGAAGTGAGTGTACTTGAGAATTTCCTGCCCACTGCTCTAGCAGCATATTAGCCTGTTCCTGTGGACTGTGGAACTGCGGTGTTGTGAGGGCTTTACCTGTCAATCTATTAATTTTTCTCCATACGTCAGCTATAGAAGTTTGACTATTGATACTTTGCAGAAATTGTTCCCAGTATATACTACGAATCTGAGTTTTTAAATCTCTGAATTCCTTGGTGGCTTTCATAAACTGCAGAAGATTATCTGTCGTCTTATTATCTTTATAGCAATTAGCAAGCTCCTGAACCCGTATATATTCCTTTGCCAGAATTGGGTCATTGATCCACCTCGGTGCATGGGAGGTCTGGGGCCTCTTTTTCTTTGAGAGTTTTCTTGAACAGACCCAAGTGTCATAGTAGTCAGTGACAACTTTGATTAGATCCTGAGAAAATTTCTCAACAGATGTTACTTCATAGGTGTTATACCAGTCATAGACCCGTGCCTTGAAGTGATGCTCCAGGCCCGGTGGGATAATTATTCGGAGCCTAGGTGATCTAGTGGCTGAATTGGTGTCTACAGTATAATCTGTTCGTATTGCAAAGTGGTCACTAACTAACTCTCGCACCAGTGAAGTACAGACATTACCATGAACTAAATTTTTGCCAAATACATAGTCTAATCTGCCACCTCCCAAATGAGTCTCTGCTTCTGTGTCATATACTGTCAGTGATCTACTATTGATAAAATGTTTGAATTCTTCCCCATTACTATTACGTTGGTTGTCTCCAAAGTGTGGATGCCTTGCATTGAAGTCGCCCATACATAACGTGCTTTGGTTGTGAAAATTGGGGAGAGAACTAGCCAGAAATTTGGAGTATCTGGCATATACATTATACAGTGAAAAATAGCCAGTGGCAGTCTGAATTTTTAAATGATGAAATTGAACATCAGTGTTCTCGGATTTTTTAACAAATTTATGTGGCAGTGCTACCTTCACATATGTCAACAATCCAGTCATGGCTGTATTCACATATGAATAGTATCCCTGAATTGCAGGTGCTATTTTCATCTTAGCAGCAGCAGCAAAAGGTTCTTGCACGCAAATAACATCAGTATTATATTTACGGATATAAAACTCTAGGTCATTCAGCCTAGGCTTTATACTACGCATATTCCATGATATAAATTTGATTGTCCGTTTATCCATAAGTGAGTAGTGTTCTATTAGGCAATCTGTACCTCATGCTGTTATATCCTCTAATATTACAAATTATAGATTCACATAAACATATAGCTTTATGATTGTGGATTTCATTACAGATGGTAGTCTTAAACATAAAAGTACTTTTAACCATTTCAAACATTTGATCTTAGCTTTGTTCCACTTCTCAGCACAGTCCCTCCGGTTGCTGTGCTAGGTGCACCTGGGGGGCTGGTTGCGTCACTGGACCCGATGTCACAGGGATCCTGATATTGTTCGTGGCGGCTGTCAGCGCTGACACGCCCACTCTGGTTATCAGCACTGGCGGTCTGACATCGGTTCTCCTCGTTCGTTTGTTTAGCACTAATGGTAACACGAGTATCACGGCACTGACAATCACTTTTATTTTTTTCCATTTCATTAATTAAGCAAGTGTTTTGTTCTTTCAGAACTTTTATTTCTTTTAAAAGTTCAAGCACTTTTATGTCGCCTTGGTCAGCTGGCGTGACGTCACTTCTGTCACATGGTTGTGCGGGGGATTCCCCCGCCTGGCCTGCGGTCATCCCTGCCTGAGGGTGAGGGACGGCTGCCTCGGCTGGCTCCCGGGGAGGGAGGGGGGGCGTGGTCTTTAATTCAGAGAGTAAGGCAGCTTTGACGCCCGAGTCACCCTCTGTGAGGATCAACATCATCTTGTTCACCTTCTCCGCCAGTTGCGCAAACATTTCGCGTAGTTCGGCGACCTCTGCACCCCCACTCGCCGGCAGCCGCGGGAAATCTCTGCGGTTGGTGACGTCACACAGGGCACGGGCAGGCGCTTCCCCGGCACCCTGTCCGCTGGTTGGGTTGGGAGGGTCGCGCTGGTCACTCGCGGTCGGTGCTGGGACCACAGGGGGTGGGGGGGGAGGGGCCAGGGCAGGGAGGCCCTTGCACCCCCAGTGCCAGGCATTCACACCTGTCATCCCACACCTGAAGCAGGATGGGACAAAAGCTGGTGCTTCTGCATTACTCTCTTCTGCTGTACTGCGAGGACACTCCTTGGCAGTATGTTGTTCTCCACATTCTGCGCAGCGCGCCTTGCCCTTGCAGTATTTAGCTACATGGCCACTTTCCATGCAGTTATAACAGATGACGGAGGATGCCCTCCACGGCCTCACGTGGCTGGCGGGTATGTACTTCCCAAAGAAGTGGTATGTACTGGGAGGGGGTTGCTCTCCTTTCCATATGATTCGTATACGGTTGAGTGGTTTCTTGTCTTTGTGCACTCGTATGGCTTTATGAACTCCTTCGAGTGCATACGCATGTTCAAGATCAAAATCCTTGTTGTAGTGGGTCACAAGGTATTCGTCATATTTCTCTTGCTTCTTGGGCTCATCACAAAGTTTGAAGATAATACCTCCAATTGATCCTTTAATAAGGTCGTCAACATATTTTCGCTGAGAGCGAGCGACGTACACATACGGCGAGGAGAGAGTGTCTCCTCGCACAAGGTCGAGGGGGGTACCCCCCTGGGCCCGAGAGTCGTTGCCGAGGTTCTGTAGCCATTTCAGTTTATCGTTTTTCGTGGTACTTTCAGGGAAAGCGAGGCGAAAATATTCACTTTTTGGTGCCAGTGGTCTCTTACCGGCATTGTTGAGCTTTTTTTTCTTAGTTTTCGACTTCACTAAAGTGAAGCCGTCACTTCCTTCCTGGGCATCAGGATCACCACCTTCAGCACCCGCCCGTTGCAAGGCAATGGATTCAGTGGGGCTATCCACTGAATTACAGACTGAAACTTCAGCCGCGGGAGGGGAGGGACAGTTATCCACCGTGTCCTCCCCCTCAGTGTTTACATTGCGGTGTCCCCCCATCGTGGGGGTGACCGCGTGACCGCCGCGCCTGGCCCGCCCTGCTCGCCCGCCTCGTGACAGGTGATATATAGCGCTCGGGACAACGGGGCACTCAGCTCTAACGGTTACCCCGGCAGTCCTTGGCACTCGGTAGAGAAATTATTTCAAATTTCTGTACAAACATAACTATTATCACAGCACTGATCTCATGTCACTGACTTGCGGGTTATATGAGCACCAAGAATTCATGAACCCCTTGTATAACTTCCTCATATATGATACCAGATATTCGTGTATATGGGGCAAGGGCACCGGAGCACGGGCACCACACGACCTCTCCGTATGAGGTCACGGTGTGTACTGAGAGATAAAAGTACAGTGAAACATGGTGAAAAGATCCGTAGAGTGTTCGCAAAAAAACATATATATATAGCCCAAAGAGCTAAGCAAACGCTACAGATCGATTGATTGATTGATTGATTATTTAAAATAATGTGCCGCGTCTACGGCAAAAACCACTACAGGCGAATACCATGTGGAACTAAAATGTTAAAATACTGAAATATCTAAAAATCTGTCAATAAATAGTCTCTTAAAAGTAAAAATAAATAACAATAAATATTATATCAAAAATCAAAACATAAGTATTGTGCTTAAAAAGTATAAAACTATTACATATACATTATGCATACTTATATTTTGTTTAAAGCCCAATACATTTTTCAGCGTGTATGGGGAGACAAGTACATACGTCTGAGAATGCTGTACATCTTGCCACTAAATATGCAATCGTTAACGGCACCCCTCACAATGTGCTGCACTTTTACCTGTCATCAGTGACCGATTCTTGTTAACAAAACTTCTACTTGGCAGTTGTATTATAATCATTCAGCAGATAAACTGTCTACGTTATCACCCGCCTTCTTCGTCGGTTTATCTGTTCAGAGAAAATTTCTCACTGTAATATTTGACCGCAATTTAGACGAGGGACGCACTCATCACTGACGCGGCTGCGCGCGCGGGGGAAGTAAAACCGGCGCGGCGACGGCGGCAGGGGGGCGCCTTTGACGACGACGCCTAGATAGGGAGGGAGGGGGTAAACTTGTAAAAACTTTTAACGACCGCACTTGAGTCATGCCTAAATATTTCTCTGCATAAACCATGAAAATATTTTTAAAATGGCACATATACCTCGTCTACCTACAACATTTAAAAACCCTTTAACGGTCATATGTAAGTCATTACACAATCTGATATTTTCAACTTTACCTACGTAAAACCGTGTAATAATTTTAAAAATGACACCCATAATAAAGCTTGCCTGCCAACAGTTTCAATAATTTATCTTCAGAAGATGCGATGGATCGAGGGTGTCATGTATATTTTTTACTCTCTGGGGTAAAAATATCCTTGGTCAAAAATCCCTGCTTTGGGAGAATTTGTCTTTGTAACTTTATAACATAGGGGGCAAACGGATTATATTATTTTACCTAATTTTTTCACATCTTATAAAAATCCTTGGTTTTGATAAGGAGCCAGTTGCTAAAAGGGGAAAACAATAATCAAATCAAAGCCTTCTTCTCATACATGTGTTTTGATTTTTGAAGATAAAAATTGTTTATAGAGGTCTTTAACTGTTTTTTACCACTACAGCAACTAGTGACATAGTGAAAAATTATAGGCAAATATGTTATGACATATTTTTTTTTTCTTCATTTGGCATGATTGGCATGATTGTGTATTAAGTTATACAGAAAATATTGAAGAGGTCGAGTATCAAGTTTTATTCAGTGTCTACGTAAAACAATATTTATCTCTTTGTATAGGGAGATTTGAGAAAAATATTCATGTATTACTTAAAAGGTGGTGGCTGAATGCGCGTTTCCCGATAAAGTAAATCACTGTAGTCCGACGGCGAGGTGATCGTCTCTTAAAGATAAACAACTTATCTAGCTCCATCTCTTGCCACATTTTTATAGAGGAGGAAATCGAGAAGTAAAGTTTGGTTGAACTAGGGCCTTCGGCAAGGTTATTTGTGTCCTTTTATAATATTTTCCCGTTTTTGTTGGAGACAAAAAGCATATTTGCTAGATAATTGTAACTACAGTAACCAGCATTATTGGTTACCGTTGCATAGTTCCCTTTCTTCGTATATACTTGTAGGGAGGTACTATAGACAATTTCGTGGAGGGGGAGTAAATTACTGAAAAGCTAGTCCATCTGTGCTGATTCGTCTTTTTCTTATATCATCATAAAACGGAGGATCCCTAATCGATGTTTACCCTGGATGTTTTATATCAGAGGGGTAATGCACTGTATTAGCGTGCATAGAGTTATACATATGGGCCTTAAGGAAAAGCTGAACATATTCCCTAGTTTGTTGTAGACTGTACACAAATTGAGAGATGAGGTAGGAATCCTTTTTGGAAAAGCATTGCATTGCCCCTTGAGGTTAATTAGCAAAACATAACTGGATCGCACGTGGGGACAAGTGGTGGTCCTAGTTGGTAGATAATTAGCTGTTCAGGCGGAAATATGAGGGGGAAACCCGCCTTTGGCCTCGCGCAGATGCGTTGAAAACCGTATTACTGCTCTCTTAATAGAATAAAAGCAGCGACTTTTAAATGTATTAGGTAATTAACCTGTTGCATAAGCCTGAAATTTCCAAACGTAGATAGTGATTATCGCATTTACATTTACACAAAAAAATTAAGCCTGTTATTGTTATTTTATTTGTGTTATCACCTGCTAGAACGCGTGTTTCTGTAAGCTTGAAAGTCATAATAAAGGCATATTGAGTACAACAAGAGTTCCATGATCCTTTTCACTGAATTGTATTTTTATTATGGAGATACCTTTGGGATGTAAGAACGAAACGTATAACATGTTAAAAGATGAGAGGAGCTCGCAAGCTTATCAATCGTCCCGCGAAGTTAAGAAATTTCTGTTGAGTTATTCTTATTAGGGTTGCACCTTTGTTATATCATGCATTGTAAACATTTGTGAAGATATTGATTATAGTCTTTGCGAGTATTTTTTACATAGGCATATGGAGTGAGAAATGGATATTGTCAGATGCATATATTTTTTTCTTATATTTACGTAATGCGAACATCATCATTCTTAGTAAGGGTTAAAATGGAATTCCTTTTGTTGTTTGGTTACACCTCAAGATGGGACTGCACCGCCACCGTCATTACCTCTGAGCAAGAAGAGATCGTTATAATCGCCGTTATATGGAACTCGACCGATATGATTTGTGTTTGTGTCTTTTTGTTTGTACTCAAGGTATATCTGAAGACATTAATACAGGCATATTGAGTACAGCAACAAATTTTATAATCCTTTTGATTGCAATGAACTCTTAAGCGATTTAAAGTAAACGACGATATTTACATTAACAGATCAGAATCCTTGACCCGTATCACATCCGGAGAGCAGCTGAGAATATCTATTTTACCCTCTTTCGGTGGCTCGTGGGTCACGTTTTTTGATCGTGTCACGCTCATTAGCTATAGTTGTAATCACTTACCTGTAACACTTCAGCGCAGGTGTGTATTATCTCCTTAGGTATGACTTGTGTCGGGTGGTGAAGGGGTGAGCTAATATGCCCATCGGTCTATTGTGCTATTTGTTTGTTTGCGTCTTCTTCCTCTCACCATTATTGCTTCGTAACGGGATATGAGAATGTGGATCAGGGGGGGGGGGGGGGGGGCAGTTCTCGGACTTTACGTATGTCAGCATACGTTTGTGTGCTTCTTCTTTCTCTTATTCTTATTTTTCTTATTGTTTGGTGAGGAGGGGGAGAGACACCCTTCTGGTGAGCGTGTTAGGCA
>NC_061828.1:24709235-24711735 GCF_019202785.1 Penaeus chinensis | reverse complement strand
TTCAGCTTTCTCAGGGCTTGGTAGACAGGACAAAGGTCATTTACAAGGAAATGGCTTTCGACTTCCTCTGCAAGATTCTTAATAAACTGTCCCTTGTCCCTTCTCAACAGTGACCTAGTCCTGTGCATCAGAGAACGGTGCAAGTTGCGATACCCTGACAATCGAACCACATGACAAGCATCTGTGGCTTCCAGTGTCTCCTGCGAGATGGAATTCTGCCTTGCTCGTGGGCATTCACCAATCGATTCTTGGGCTGCATCAAGCGTTTCATGCTAGAAGGTGTCCCACAGAAGAACAGGTTCCGTCAGGCCCTTGAGTTGCATGAAACGACCAGAGATAGCCTCGGCAAACCCCCGGGCACACTCATCCTGCCTTAATCTATCCGCATGAAACACCCTTAATTCCACAGAAATCAGCACTCTGATACGCCCTGCAGATCTGGAGGATCCTCCATTGAGTGCTAACGAGGATGGAGTCGATCTCCTTGGTCACATTACCCGTATTGCTGTACCAAGTCCAACAATGCGGGTCATGATGTTGATACTAGGAGCCAAAAATCCTCAATTTCTGGAACCTAGCAAAGTCCCAAAAAGGAGGCTATTCTCACTATCAGCATCAGCTACTGAGCCATGAGGACCGGCAAACATCTTGTAGCCAGCTCGATCGCAGTCAGATACCGGAATGAAGTCACCAAGAACAATATGATTATCTTGCTGAGGACAACTGTCTGTCACAGATGTAAGTTTGGAGTTTATATATATATCTCTAGGAGTGTACACAGCTATAAGAGACATGAAGCCAAATGAAAGCTTCAGTCTCAATACCATAATACACTCATCGACTGCAGTGACATCTACTGCTGAGGGTTGAAGTCTGCTGGAGATGGCTATGGCTACTCCCTGGAGATGGTGGCCATTGCTGCGGCCCGACCAATAATAAGAAGTGGTAACCGATCATGCTGTCGCAAGGGATGGTCGTTCCAAGCCCCCACCCTGACAGCCCACCTGAGGTCTAACCTCAGGTGATCACTCTGGGTGGGCGCCACCTCTGCCACCCCTACTGACGCTGCCCCATATAGAGGGGTTTGGCTGGCTGCAGATCACATAATCCATCTGCGGGGTTCCCGGGGGCTTTCCTCCACAAGCCTCACGCCAGGTTGGCGGCCGCCGGGACGCAGTTGGGACGACGGGTAACCCCCACGCCCTACCCAAGTCCCAGCAGTCGCCCATTCAGAGGGACCCACAGCCTGCCTTACTTGCTGGGTAGGAGGGAAATTAGCCCTCCTTCCAGCATCAACAGGTGTATGGTTTGTTGCCAGTTTGGTTTTCTCTATATATATAGGAGCAGAAAAAAATAATGTGTATATATAAAATTAATATATATTCTCAGTAAATATGTTTGTATCAAATTAGTGCGTGTGTTAATATATATATATATATATATATATATATATTGATTTATATTTATTTAAGAAGTGGTAACCGATTTGTGTGTCTATGTATATACATATATATACACAAATATTTATATAAACACATTTATGTTTTTAGATATATATATTGATTTTCGTATATATATATGAACTGATTTCTGTTTATATATATACGTAAACAGAGATTAATATATATATATTGATCTTTATATATATATTACTAACCTTGTTTAAAAAGGGCAGGCACTCTTAGTGCTCGAGTGTTCCCAAGAATGGCACAAAATGACACGAGATCAGGTTCTGCTGTGGTGTCTGACTCTGTTGTAACTTCGCTACTTGTAGCAACACCTGGTAAAAAATTGTATTCATATTATATGGACATTATGTAATTATGTATGGAAAGCGATTGTAATAGCCTACTGTTCTTATTAGAATGTGAACAAACAGCTTCAACTGACTTTAAACTATAATCAACTGCTCATTGGAGTAGTATCAACACAACATAATAATCATCAAGCAGAATATTTCATGCATTTTACCGAATGCATTGGAATACCCTCACATATAATTCAAAACTTAATACAGATGCTATTCATAATTTCTCCATTAACAACCTTCTCCTTGGGAATCTTGGCATCAATTTTGTTAGTACCCACAGACTCACACGGATATTCAAGTTTTATGAATGTATTCAGTGTCTCTCATCCAATATCGAAGAAGTAAAATATTAACTTTGCAATCCCACTAAAACATACTGTACCGTGGAAAAAAATATGCTGTCCTGATACTGATGAGTATACTTTTAAATTCTCTTGCAGCTAATTTATTATGCAGGTGACAACCTGTTCTGCAATGCTTTCCATTATTGAAACAAAACAAGGATTAAGGCCTGTGTCATTAGTTAATTATACATTATACTTTCAAAATGGACTCTAGGAGTGGGAAGGTCGAGGCCAAATACTGCATTCTTTGTCCCTTATTTGGTTAAAAGATGCTTGTTATTGTTCTAAGTATGATAATCTAAATATAGTACAATGAAGATAATCAGCAGGGGTGATGGTAATATGC
>NC_061828.1:24694235-24704235 GCF_019202785.1 Penaeus chinensis | reverse complement strand
CCTAAGCTCCTACCGATGTTTGCAAACTCGATATGAAAGAAGCGCTCTACGCCAAACTCACATCTGTGACAGACAATTTCCCCCCGTGAGACATTCGCAGTGTTCATGGCGACTTCATTGCCGTATCCGGCTGTGAGCAAGCTGCTAGATGTCTTTTGGCCCCCATGGCTCGGGAGCTGATCTCAGCAGTGAGAATAGCCTCCTCCAGGACGTTGTTAGGTCTCAGAGAATGAGGATGTCTGGCTCCTGGTATCAGCACTCCAAGCTGCATCGCTGGACATGGTATAGCAATACGGGTACTGTGGCCAAGGAGATTGACCATATTCTTACCAGCACTCATTGGAGGAGCCTTCAGAATTGCAAGGTTTACCAGAGTGCCGAGGACTGTGGCACTGACCAGTGACCATTCTTGGGTGTTTCATTGGACAGACTGTGGGAGGAGGAGTGTGCCCGTGGGTTCGCCACGGCAGTCTCTGATCAATTCACAGAACTTCAAGTGTAAAACACTCAAAGCAGCACAAGAGTCCGAGGGCAAGACAGAATTTCATATCCCTGAAGACACTAGAGCTCAGCTCAGCTGAATGGCAATCAGGACTTGCATTGCTCTTTGGTGTGTGCAGCTGGGACACTGCTGAGAAGGGACAAGGAACAGTTTATCAGGAATTTTACTTAGGAGGTAAATGTTCTTTGCCTTGCCTACCAAGCCCTGAGAAAGCTGAACTCTAAGTCCTCCTCACAGATAACTGCAGTCCACACAGTGGATGAACAGATTATCTCAGATCATGTTGGGGTTCGTAAACTCTGGGCTGATTATTTTGGGCAGCTGTACCAGGTAGACCCTCCAACAGTTAGCTTGGATGCAAGTGCCGTCACAATACCTGTTCCAGACCTACCCATTGGTAAGGAGCCTCCTATCCTAACTGAGGATAGGATGGCAATTTCTCAGCTGAAGTGGGAAAGCTACTGGCATATGTGATATCCCTGCTAAACTGCTAAAGGCCGGGGGTGAACCTATGGCACAGGGCTTGCATGTAGTCTTGACTCCCATCTGGCAGTCTGGTTCCATTCCCCCTGACCTGTTGAGGGCTATGGTCATCCCACTCTGGAAGAGGAAAGGGGATTGTTGAGACTGTAGCAACAACCGTAGCATTACACTGCTCAGTATACCAGACAAGGGTTTCGCCCACATTCTTTTGAAACGGATCCGCGACCACCTACTAAGGCACCAGAGACTGGAGCAGTCTGGATTCACTCCTGGCAAGTCCACAACAGACCGTATCCTAGAACCTCGAGTAATTGTGGAACATCATCATGAATTCAGTCATCGGTTGCTTGCAGCTTACATTAACCTCAAGAAGACATTTGACTCGGTGCATCGAGAATCGCTATAGATTCTGAATTATTAGCCTAACAGCAAGCCTATATACCTGTATTGAAAGTGCTGTAAAATGTGGTGGGAGCCTGTCGAATTTCTTTCCTGTTAATTGAGGAGTGAGGCAAGGCTGTGTCCTTGCACCAACAATTTTCAACACCTGCATAGACTGGATAATGGGCAGAGCTATTATCTAAAGCCAGTGTGGAGCAACACTGGGCCATATCAAGATCTCTGACCTTGACTACGCAATGATGTTGCTATCCTATCTGTGTCTCTAGAGTCACTGGAGGCGGTTCTTGATGCATTTAGCAATGAGGCAAAGCCCTTGGGCCTAGAGGTCTCCTGGTCCAAGACCAAGATTCGGGACTTTTGGCCTGTTGGTCAATCCATGCTTACAGTGAGGACGTTGAAGTCACACGTACGCTTCTATTGACAATGCCCAGACACACAGAGAACATCTTGTGGGCGAGGGCAGGGCTTTCCGAAAAATGGAGTTATGATTGGTAATTTACCAGTAACTAGCCCATTGTACTGGGGTGTCCATTTCTTAAATTTTCTCTTATGAAGCATTTATTATAGTCATTTCAGGTGTTATGTGTTGTAGCACAAAATATTTAAACACATTAAGATATCAATATTATTCATTATGCTTTCAATAGTTTTTTTTAACTTGATAAACACCCTATGAACATTATCTTTTGTAAACTCTTACCCTCAGTCGCTCTTGGGGAGAACTATCTCATCAAAAAGAATTGGGGTAGGCAGGGGCCTTCCCTTTCCCATTTGAGGGGGGGTATAGGCGACACCCTCATAATTCCTGTGTTCACTTGGGCAAAGCAACCTCCGGGCTAGTACAGTGGTAACGTGTCGGCCTTCCATCCGAAAGGTCGGCGGTTCGCACCCCGCCCAGGCGCGAGAAGTTGCAATTGTTGCCCCGCCCAGGCGCGAGAAGTTGCAATTGTTGCCCCGCCCAGGCGCAAGAAGTTGCAATTGTCGCCTGGAGGTTAGTGCTGTGGCTGGGCACCACGGCGAGTAAGGAATAAGCTCAGCCGAGTCAGTACCAGCTGACACACGTTAGTGAGTCGGCATTAGTCGGCACAGGCCGGGCAAGGCTCAGTTTCGCATATCGGACTTATCCTTGGGCAAAGCGCACCGGGCGTTGCGCGGTAAAAATCAAGTGAACGGCCGACCTGACAAAACGTTTCGCGAGGCGCTGCACAGCGAACAGGCGAGGGCTGGCGGTAATTCGCTTCCCCTCGCGGCCGTTTATAAACAAACAAAATGACAGCCAACTTACAAAGTAAATCTGTTTGAAGTGCAACATATATTTCTTTTTACCTTTCAATCTTTGTTAGTCATTAATGTGTGCGTGATATAGAAGTCGTGTAACTTCGGTTTCGAGCCTTTATTACAGTCTCAATCGGGAAAGTCTCAATGTCAAGGGCAGTTTGTTTACTTAATCAGCTGATAGGTGCCTTACGCGGTGAAATCGTTCACTTTGAGCGGTTTGGGCCAGGAAAGCTCAAGTGAACGCAGGGAATAAAATATTGTGGAGGAGTGATTTTCAATTTTGCTTAATACACAAACAATACCCGAAATGATAAAGTTATAGCTCATGTATATCAGCTGCTTCACCCAGTAAAGCCAGAGTTTTTCATATTTTGAATATGTATATACGGGTTTATCAAATGATCAGCATACCCACGATCCTTTAATAAGCGGTTTGCACATCAGCTGTTACTATGATGGATTTCGGTATCGCCATGATTTCCCCTTCATCTTCAATAGCCTCAAAAGACAATTCACTCGCCTGTCATATCCTTTTAGGTAGAAACACATTTTCCTACATGTAAGTTTATGCGGCCTTAATCTACTTACGAAATCAAGATATTACAATGAAATTAGCAAAGAAAACAGTATCATTGTTTTGTTTACAAATGTAGGAAAGAATATGGGATGGCGATTTTTAAAATATTGAGATTTTCATTTCAGGCTGTGTGACACTTGCGTGTCTAATATTTCGTTATTTTTGAGTTGCGACATAAGTACATAGAAAAAAAGTTTCTTGGATTTATTTGCTCTATCGTTTGTATATATTATTTTAAATATAAAAGATGGCTGTATGAAACGGACCCTTACCCATATATATATATATATATATATAGAGAGAGAGAGAGAGAAAGAGAAAGAGAAAGAGAGAGATTACATATATACATATATATGCATATATATATATATATATATATATATATATATATTAATACACACTCATCTATGTGTATATTTATATTTATATATGTTCATATATATATATTAATATACATATATATATATATATATATATATATATATATATATAAATACATGTATATGTACATATATATACATTTATGTAAATATACATATATATATACATATGAATAAATATATATTTCTTCTACACACACACACACACACACACACACACACACATATATATATATATATATACATATACATATATATATATATATATATATATATATATATATATATATATTTTTTTTTTTTTTTTTTTTTAACAGCCATTTATTCCACTGCAGGACATAGGCCTCTCTTAATTCACTTATTGAGAAGTTACATGGCTGTGTTACCTTTGCCTGATTGGATGCCCTTCCTAATCAACCGCGGTTCTGCGCGCTAGCACTTGTGCCACGGCGGTGACTTCCCCTAAGACATCTGCGTTTGACTTCTCAAGGCGATATGTCGTTTTCTTGGGCTCGAGCCAGCAGTCAGAGCGCAGGTATTTTTACGACCGCCGCGACGGGGAATTGAACTCGTCCAGTCCACTGGACCATCGCGGCAGTATATATATGTGTGTGTGTGTGTGTGTGTGTGTGTGTGTGTGTGTGTGTGTGTGTGTGTGTGTGTGTGTGCATATATGTATATATATATGCATATATATATATGCATATATGTATTTATATGCATATATGTATATGTATGCATATATGTATTTGTATGCATATATGTATATATATGCGTATCTCTCTCTCTCTCTCATTATATATATATATATATATATATATATATATATATATATATATATGGGTGGCTACACTTATTACTGGTCGGGCTGCAGTGATCGTCACCATCTCCAGGGAGTAGCCATAGCCATCTCCAGGAGACTTCACTCGTCGATGGACATATAATGCCATTGAAACTGAAGCTTACATTTGGCTTCATGAATCCTATTACTGTGTACACTCCTACTGATGTTTGTAAACTTGACGTGAGAGATGTTTTAGGCCAATTGCACCTGTGACAGACAGTTGTTCTCAGAAAGATATTATTTTGGTCTGGATGGCTTCAGTGCGATATCTGGCTGCGATTGAACTGCTTATGAGATGTCTATCAGTCCTCAAGAGCTGATGTTCTGTGGTACTGGATATAGATTAGCTGTGGCTACCCTGAGTCCACTTCAAAACTCCTCTTCATTTTAATGGACAGATTGAGGGAGGGGGATGTGCCTGGGGGTTTGCTGAGGATATATTGGGTTGTTTCACAGCACTCTGAAACCTGACAGACCCTGTACTGCTGCAGAACACCCTCATGCACAAAAGGCTTGATGTAGCTCTAGAATCGATTGGTGAATACCCAAGAGCAAGACAGAATTTCATCTCACAGGAGACACTGGAAGCCACAGATGCTTGTCATGCAGCTTGTCTGACTTGCATTATTCCATGATGTGCAGGATTAATTCACTGATGAGATGGAACAAGGAAACAGTTAATCAGGAATTTTGCAGAGGAGGTCGAAGGTTATTTCTTAGTAAATGACCTTCATTCTGCCTACTAAGCCCTGACCCTCCTCACAGCCGACTCCAGTCCGCTCAGCAAGTGGCCAGATCATCTCAGATCCTATATTTTGAGCAGTTGTACCAGGTTGATCCACCAACAATTAACTTGGATGCAGGAAGTGTCAAGATTCCTCTGCTGGACCCACACATTAACAAGGATCCATCTTTTCTAACTGAGGTTAGGGGGGCAATCTCCATGCTGAAGAATGATAAAGTAGCAAGTATCTACAACATCCCAGCTAAACTTTTAAAGGCTGGATCAATCTGGATTCACTCCTGGTAAGTCCACAATAGATCATGTCCATTGTAGAGCGCCGACGTGAGTTTGGGCGAGGGTTGCTTGTAGCTTACATCGACCTCAAGAAGGCGTTCAAAACAGTGACCGCGAATCATTCTGGGAGATCCTTAGACTAAAAAGAATTCCAACAAGGAATATTAGATTAATAATCTGTATACTGGTGAAGAAAAAGCTGTAAAGCGTAAGGGCCTGCTGAACTTCTTCCCTGTTGTTTCTGGAGTGAGGCAAGGCTATGTTCTTGCACCAACACTTTTCAACGCTTGCATGAACTGGATACTGGGCACAATCACTGTCCAAAGTTATTGTGGTGCAACTGTGGGCAAGGTTACTAACTTTGATTTTGCT
This sequence comes from Penaeus chinensis, assembly GCF_019202785.1. NCBI lineage: Eukaryota > Metazoa > Arthropoda > Malacostraca > Decapoda > Penaeidae > Penaeus > Penaeus chinensis. The sequence goes on along the minus strand of NC_061828.1, from coordinate 24,698,379 downwards.
GACAATGTTGCTACTCTGAGTCTCTGGAAACCCTAGTGATGGTTTCGGATGTATTTAGTAATGAAGTGAAGCCCCTGGGTCTAGAGGTCTCCTGGACCATTCCCTGATGTGCAGGGAATGGTCCATGACTTTGAGGGCTTGCTAGGAGATCCTTTTCAATGCGGTAAGGCAACAGAGAGCTTTACATACCTTGGTATAGTTCATGACTTTAGGGTGTCAGACCAGGAAGTCAATAGACAGAGTGGACTGGCAGCAGGGGTCATGAACTCTCTCGACAAGAGTATTTAGAGATGCCAGTAACTGTGCAGATGGAGCAAGCTATGTGTCTTCAAGGCCCTAATACTGCTAGTTTTACTATACAGTAGTGAAACCTGGATGCTGTCTTGAACCTTGGAATCTCATCCTGATGCTTTTTATAACAGGTTCTTGTACCGGATCATGGGGTGCAGTTGGCGGGACCGTATGTCCAACCAATGGTTACACTGTGAGACTGGTACAGGATCTGTTACTTGTTCAATCTGCAATCGCTAACTCAGGCTATACTTTTACCTGGCTTGTTTACCACAGGATGATCCTACCCACCAGGTTGTCTCTGTTCTCTGTAGAGGAGGTCTGCGGGATGTTCTAGTAAGTCGTGGCTTGGGCAAACTGATCAAACCTGTCGTGAAGGGCTAAAGATGAGCCAAGCCTTTGTCTGGCAGCTCACCATGAGGAACCCTCGTAGGTGGAAATAAAGGGTGGTAGCAGCTATGCGCCCTCTTCGGTATAACACTCCCATGATGATGATATTACCAGTATCTTATTTTCTTTATTCTGATCTTAATGAATTATGCCAATAGTCATTAGGTAATATAATAGTAATAATGTGTGTGAGTAGCACCTGTCATATCAATCGTCCGGCAATACCTAACACATGCCCTCTCCTATATTATGATAATTGGCCTAACATTAAAAGTAAAAGAAACGAAAAGTAAAATGTATAAGAAAGATAAATGGTAAATGATAAAGTGTTATACCATATTATAAATTACATGCAAATTTAAAGCCTCATAATTCATGATATGCCACACATACAAAAAAGTTGTTAGCAAATCAAGGGAACAAAAGTGTCCTACCATTAATTAACAATTATATTTCAAAGAGTATCGTTGTTTGTGTCAGAATGATTAGCATGATTTTCTAAGAATAGTTTTCTGTGTAGCAGTACACTAACACAAGTTAAATAAATGACTTGCTTTGATAGTTGTCATTATCATGATTATCAGAGATATCAAGAGCAGAACTATATTCAGTGTGAAAGTAGTAATACTTATGAAAAGAAATCTGGATGTATTTATTCGCAAATTAAAGTAACTTACCTTTGTTGCCCGTGCATTTTACAATAATGAATTCACTCAATTTGTTTCCAGGATACAGGTAAACATAAAATATGTACGACTTTTCTGCAGTACAGGGGAAATAATATATGCTATAAAAAATACTCCTTTACGGATGAGTCTTACAATTTCCATTTTAAAACAAACTACAACTTATATCACTCCTCTTCCACCTTTTTCCTTTACATAATAGCCTAAGAAAAGCTACAGTTTACATACAAAAAATAGTGCAGAATAAAACAAACTTATAAAAAAACTTATAAACCTGGGTATAATAAGCATTTAATGTCTCTATTCCATGCCAACATATTATTTTCCTTAGAGCAATTATTATTTAACAATGTGATTGTTGATGCCCAGATAATTATCTTGCCATGATTTAGGCAGCTGTGTTTGCCCTCACAAAAGTCAGTAAGCAAAAGACAATCATCATCTGTTAGTGCAGTTAGAGTTACTTTTGCTGCCAGTGTTAACTGCTTGCTAGAATGTGTGTTGATAATTATAAAGTTACCATGATAACTGTAGCAGGATTTGGGCGTAGGAGAACACCTCAGGAAATTCCCTTAGTGTTATTTTGACTCTCAGGCCTATCCTTATTACAGGATGCCACACAAATATTGCAGCAATTTCTTTCCATACCATGTAGCAGCAGTAACCAGCTACATAAATAGTAACCGGTAAATCATTTTCACAAATTTTAGCATCACTCTTATTAACATCTACATCTATTTTATGCAAATCTTTCAAACTGTGCTTTTCCATATCTTCCCAATTAGTTTGATAAAACAACTTCACTACTTACAGAGGACTCATTTATAGACAAATTTAGCTTTATTACTGACTTCATCCTGATCTTTTAAATTTATTAATGAATTTATTTACATTCAAATACTTGCATTGAGGAAATATGATAATTACTGCCAGATAGTTGATGATAATGACCAAACCTTTTCTGAAGATTATCTGTTTGAAATTATACTAGGCAAAATCTATCTCATGCTAATTCAGATATACAGGAATTATTTATTTCTATCATGACATGAGTTATGTGTTTTAATGTAGTGCACGCCTCTTTACTAAGCCTTCCTCCTCTAATGCTGTCTTATTTCTAGCCAGTCACAGAACTTGTTCAGATACTGATATTTTTCACCCTTTTCACTATTTTTGAGTGGAGAGGCAAAATTATTGTTCAGACGAGCTCCTTTAAAGGGAGATTGAACATTCATGATTGTCCACCATCTACGAAAAAAATGTATTCAGAAACTTAGGCAAAATAGGACATTACTTTTCCATCAATAGCATAGTTGTCTGTAATAAGGGCAGACACAGAAGCCTACATCCACTAATCCTGATATCACCTCTCTTATACATCCATGCAAGAATTTCACCCTTCATGAATTTTGCTGGTAATATGTAGACATCTGAGGTATAGAAACATTACTACCTACCATGGCACTAGTTGCAGGTGTACAGCTATTGAATGCCTACACCAACAATATTTCCACCTTTGTATTCAAAATAAAGCTTTATGTGAATTTCAAGTCTCGTTAACGTTACTATTTTGCCTGCTACATTCAGTAATTTGAAATTGTTTTTCATGTACAATTAGAAATTTTGGTCTTGTTGCTCAGCACCAGGGTTACAAGTATTTCACCCAGAAATCCTTCTAATGGTGCAGTACCCTTAAACTTAAGAGTGGCCAGATGCTGAAAATATTCATCCTTTATAGCAGTTAGCAAAGAGAGAGAGCTAGATCTGTTAAAGTCGTTGCACTGCATGAATTAACATCATTGCTTTCTTAATCAAATTGTCTAACATTTACAATTGACAATGGAAGGAACTGTATATCTTCTTAGCCTGTACATCTTTCAAAAACACCAAGACTGTACATACTGGCTTAACAACCGCAGAGAACAGTATACATGATTATGGTGACTCTACTACTCGGCAGATCATAAGAGAATCATCTTCTCGAATTTCAGTCTAGAATGTTTAATTTATAAATTTGACATATTCCTGGGATTCATGGATGTTATGAAATTCTCTCTCTCTCCTTTGTTGGTTTTTATTAGCAACACTGCAGCAAAACTTTTCTTAGAGCTGTTTCTTCTCTCCCTTCTCGCCTTGAGTCAAGTGTTGGTCTTGAGTGCTTGTATATTATCACTGTCCTTCGAACGCAATGCATCAGGCCTTCTTTTTTGGTGGCCATGGTATTAAGGTTTACAGTTGGGAAGAAAGAGTTCTTTGGTGGTGCTATCACTCTCCTCCCAATTTTTTCGTCTGTGGCATAGATCTCCCGACAAGTTGTCCTTCGTAAAAAGTTCATACACCTGGAATACGTGTTTAGTTTTAATTTACATATATCGATATATCTATATATTGATAGATAGATAGATAGATAGATACAAATATTGAAAATACTTTATTACACCCTGTCAACTACTATAATCTAATTACACAGATCAGTCCTGTTAAAACCCCACATTTTGCCCCATTATTATTAATGCTCAAGTCTAAAACGATGGACTTGCCAACATATTACTACAAGGGAAGTGATAGATTAATTTATTACTAAATAAAACCAATGAAATGCATACTTATTCATTCTCAGCATATGGTTTCAAATGCAGTTACTAATAAAAAAGGCTGTTTCTAAACGCACGTGGAAAACAGTACTGGTGTCTAACTATTTTGGTTTATGATTTTAATAACAAAACCGTAAAGTATTAGTATGTTATTACAGTCTAATTTGCTATTTTCTTCCCTGT
>NC_061828.1:24676735-24681735 GCF_019202785.1 Penaeus chinensis | reverse complement strand
GCTGCAACCTATTCACTTTGCCACAGGAGATGACTTTGATTACATAAAAGATCTAACAATGGATGAGCTTGTCCGAGCCCTAAAAACCTGACATGCTAGAAGTGTACAATGAAATTTGGAAAAGCCACACTTTTCCAAACTCAAGGCACTTCGCCCATATCATTCCTATATTGAAAGGAGGGGGTAATCCCAGATCTGCCATCTCCTACCGCCCAATTGCGTTGACAAGTTGCTTATGTAAGGTCATGGAACGAATTGGTAACAGTAGGCTATTGCAATTTTTTAAATTCTAGTAATTTGCTAGTTGACGAGTGGTGCGGCTTCCGAAACGGACGTCAAACTCTCGATAAACTAGTAAAGCTGGACAGTCATATTCAAGAGGCAATTGCCAAAAAATATTATTTGATTTCAGTATTTTTAGATATAGAAAAAGCCTACGACATGACACTGTCACTTTTTCGGACATTTTTGTCCAGGCAAACGGGGTCCCACAAGGAAGTGTCTTGTCACCAATATTGTTTCTATGTATGATCAATGACATCTTACCAGCTCCTCCTCGGAATCTTAAATATTCACTGTACGCTGATGATTGTGCATTATTGCATTCCAGCAATAATGCAGAATTCTCAGCAAATCGCATCCAATTGGCACCCAGTGGGGTTTAAAGTTTTCCACAAGAAAGAGTATTGGGGTAATTTTTTCACATAGGAGGAAGCCGAACATCAGGCTAACTCTAGACAACCACCCAATACCTATTCAAAATTCTGCTAAATTTCTTGGTCTACTATTTAATAGACCACATTGGCCAGTTAAAAAATAAATGTCAAAGAGCACTAAATTTATTAAAGTGCATTTCTGGTAATAAATGGGGAGCTGATAGACAGCCTTTGCTAATAATAAATATAGGTTATGGGACAATCGTGTATGGTTCGGCATCAAAAACAAATCTAAAAGGTTTGGATGCTGTTCAGAATGTTTGTTTGCGTGTGTGTGTTGGAGCCCTAAAATGCCTTCGGATTGAGCGTCTTGAGGTGGAGTCAGGAGTACCTCCCCTCCGACTCAAACGTCAGTTAGCACTGACCTATGCCGCAAAGATGGCTTGAGACCCGAGCCACCCTAATGACAATGGAGGCACTAGGCCCTTTGCCACACGACTCCACGACCTCGTCGAGAAAGTTGGTGTAGATCTAGGGCATTGTCCCGTAGTGCTCTTCTCAACTGAATTAACTGTGGTGCTTTCCCTTCAATCACGTTAAAGTATCACAGCCTGCTACCCGGCTTCAATGATTTGCCAGAAGGCGCCATCCTCACTTACGAAAAGTCATTTTTGAACTGATCAAATTTTTTAGTCGGATGACCACCTGTGCATTACATGTTGGAAATGTTGGAACATGTTCCAGCCGTGATGACCTCCTGTCTCCCCTCCTTTTATATTAGGTCGAGAACTCTTTAAATACTTTCTTATATATATATATATATATTGGTATGTATTGTACATATATGCACACAAAACACACGCACATATATAATGTGTAATGTTTATATATATGAATGTAAATATATAAATACATAAATATATACATATACATATATACATACATTTATATATATGTATACATATACATATGTCAGTGTATATATACAACCACAGTGTGTGTGTGTATGTATATATATATATATATATGCATGCACACGCACACACACACACACACACACACACACACACACACACACACACACACACACGCACACGCACACGCACACGCACACGCACACGCACATGCACACACACATATATAGATATATATACAGATATATACAGTAACCCAATCTTCACGTATGGCAAGAATACATGCCAAACCCATATAGGTTTACTTATTGCATTTACACATAGATGGCTCTACAAGTGCTTAGTCACCAAGGACTTAGACCAACTTATCTCACCTGTTTACCCTTTTCCTTGACTTTTGAAAAGGGTCTTTGCATCATTTCAATGTCTTAAATGGATGAGCGAACACCTTGTTTAAACGCAGCAACAATAAGTAATAAGTCTTGCGCCACTTGAGCTACCCTGGAGCCCGGGGCCTCTCGTCTCGCCTGACATTATTGTTTCTGAGTTCTTAAAGTAACTAAAATAAAGTAAAATCCTGTAATTGCAGAACATTTGTGCTTTGCCAGCACCTTCAGTGCTCTTGCTTTGCAGGTGACACGAGGCTACAGTAGTAGTAGTCAGCACCCCACCCCAGACCCGTAGCTCTCTTCTACACCAGGGTAGCCCTTGTGGCTTTGATCCCTGGGTAGGGAGGCCCAGAAGTCTGGGGCGTCATTTGGGCGCACTTTTTCTTTGGTCCTGAAATATTTTCCTTATAATGTGACTTTCCTGAGCCTACCGGAGTTCCTCGTGAACTCCCGTATTCGCTTGGGGGGTGGGCATTGAATTACTGTCCTTCGCCTAGGCAAGTTCGGCGGTAAGGAAGTGTCCCACACATAACTCGATCCCTCTCTGGTACTGGAGAACGCAACCAGGCTTCCACTGGGGGGGTAGAGGACGAAATACTGCCTTACTCTCTTAGCTATTGCTGTTAGGTTGATAACAACAGTTAAGAGGTTTTTTGTCCCTTCAGGACTACGATTTTGAGCAAAGGGGTCGGACCTGGTCCGAAACCCAGTATGATTGATACCCCGGCTACCCCTACTCCTCCTAGAGGAGGAGGGGCGACTAAAGACCCTTCTACGACTAATCTGATGACGAACAATGGTACCCCCACTAATGACAAGACGAGACGACCACTTTTCACAATCCCCACCCAGAATGCAAGGTTCGCGAATGTAAAATGCGTGAATGAAAATCAGTCGCTTTTGAACGTGAACCCCTTTATCATCAAAAAGGTCCTTGATGGTCAAGTGGACGGCGACTTTGATTTTGTCAAAAAATTGGGAGATGGAAGCCTCCTTGTTAAAGTACAATACAACTCCCAGATTAAGGATTTACTTAAGCTGACGCAAATTCATGATCTTCGAGTTAAAGTAACTATCCCTATTGGCCCAAATACCTGTAAGGGAGTAATCTTTCACAGGGATTTGAGGACGATGGATGAAAGTGAAATTCTTGAGAGCATGAAGGACCAAGACATAGTGGACGTTCATTGTATGACCAAGAAGGGCGGGAATGTACGAACGAAAACTGGACTGTGTTTTTTTACCTTTGCTTTGAATAAAATCCCTGAATATGTCAATGTCGGTTATGAACGTGTTCAAGTAAGACCTTATGTCCAAAAGCCAATGCATTGTAATAGATGCCAAAAATTCGGACACACCTCATTAAGATGTATTGACAAAGATTCATCTAAATTTGTTTGCCGTAAATGTGCTGAAGCCCATGACACCATCACATGTACTAGCAAAATTTCTAAATGTGCTAACTGTGAAGGTCCCCATCATTCAGGATCTGCCGAGTGCAGCATCCTGAAGGAGACTGAAACATTGGCATATATGAGAAAGCATGAAGTTAGTTATACTGAAGCTAAGAGGAAAGTGGAAAGTTTGACACACAAACCTGATACTTCCTATGCTGCAGCAGTAACTAGCAACACCCCTAGTGCAAGTGATGTCAGTCAGCAGCTTGAAGCCAAGGATAAAGAAATTGCTGAACTTAAACAAACGGTTAAGGAATTGAACATTAAAGTTTATCAGTTGACTAAATTGGTCGATCAAATGGCTGCATCAACCCAGCCAAAACATCTTAAGGAAGCTGACACTGAATCACAGTCCGGAGCGCACCTTCCCGTCCGGGCTACTCCTGTGAAGACTTCGTCTGACTCGCGATCGGTTTCTCGAGAGAGAAGCAGGTCGCAGTCTGTCAGTCGTCTCCCTCGCCAGGAGGTGCAGGACATGGAGGCTTCTGTCTCCAAACCATCCCGTGAGAGGTCCCCGGGAAGTGAGGGAGAGGAGGCGCCTCCCTCCCATAAAAAGAAAATTAAAACTGGTGGACAAGGCACTTCCAAACCCCATAAAACGTAATCTTCGCGTCAACCATTATACAATGGAACTGTTGAAGTATTAGATCTAAAGTAAATGACCTTAAATTATTAGCCTCGTCCTATGCTCCCGATATTATAGTTCTCCAAGAAACTCATTTGACAAACCTCGTCTCTGACGAGGTCGTATCGCTCAGGAACTACCATTTATGTCGGAAGGATCATGAGGGTAGGGGTGGAGGCGGAGTCGCCATGTACATCCACCAAAGCCTCCCTTTTACAGAAGTGACTATTGATTCTACTTTGGAGTTTGTCGCATGCAAAGTAAAAATTAATGGCACGTATCTGGCTATATGTTCAATTTATTGTCCGCCTGATAAAGTGATAATCTATGATGAGCTCTTTGCTCTTCAGGAACGTCTGCCACAAAATAAAGTAATTTTAGGTGATTTTAATGCTCATCATACGTTATGGGGTTCCCTACGGGTGGATGGTAGAGGTGAGCAAGTAGTTAAGCTGATTAACGAGTCCGATTTAGTCCTTCTAAATGATGGTAGTCCCACGCGGGTGGACGATAATACCGGTAATTTGAGCTTTATAGACTTATCACTGGTCTCTTCATCAGTAGCAGCCAAGTGCCTGTGGCACACCATTGACGACTCGTTGGGAAGCGATCATCTTCCTATTTTGATCAAATATTCATGCGACACAGTGAGAACGCCTTCAGCGCCTAAATTTAACGTAAAAAGAGCAGACTGGGTCGCCTTCACAAGGAGCGTCAAGCTCGAACTTGTTGGAGAAACCATTGATGATAAAGTAAACAATATTCAGAATTCGATTATAGAAGCAGCTTTGCTATCCATTCCTAAAACTTCGACAGATAGCGTTAAGCATAGAGTTCCATGGTGGACACCAGATTGCCGCAGGGCGCTGTGCCGACGCAATAAGGCCTACAGGCTTTTCCAAAATAACATCACAAATGAGAACTTTTGCAACTACAAACAAGCAAGAGCTAGGACTCGT
>NC_061828.1:24631735-24634235 GCF_019202785.1 Penaeus chinensis | reverse complement strand
CACACACACACACACACACATGATAAAATATATGTATATTCATTGTAACCCTACTGCGATTTAGTGTCCAAATTATGCTCAATAATGAATGGCATGTTTCCTGTTTATTTAATCAGTGTTTGGTGGCAAAAAGAAAGCAAAAAAAACTTCATTAGTTCGATTAACCACTACCATATGGTGTAGCCATGGCCCACGAGAAGTATTTACAAAGGTATCAACGATTTTTGCAGAATGTCTTTTTGATTTAGCTGCCACATATAGACATTTAAAGAATGAAGCGTTTTCATGCTTCAAGAAATATGCATCTATAATTGAAAATTATTGTGTTGAAAGAAAGGGGACATAATACCTCACCTCCATAGGTGTTGCCAGTTCGATAAACAAACAATTCCAGGAAATCATATTAAAAAAAAAAAAAAAAGATATATCCCAAAACATATTCAGTGATAGGTAATACTACATGTTTTGTTATCACTTGTTTGAGGAAAACGAAAGAATGTATAGCATGTTTGTTTCTTGTTTATTTAATCAATGTTTGGTGGCGAAAAGAAATGAAAAGACTTCATTAGTTCGATATATGGTGTAGCCATGACCCATGAGAAGCATTTATCAACGATTTTTGCAAAAAATGATAGCTAATACTACATGTTTTGTAATCAGTTGTTTGAGGAAAACGAAAGCTGAAATGGTTTACGTAGTTTCCAAAAATATAATTTATATTCTACCAATCATACTCCTAGGTTTTCGCCTCATTCATAAAGATACTATTTACTCTATGTTTACGAACCGTTCGCATAGCGTAATCCGAATTGACAAGAACGCTATGGGAGGACAAAGAGAAAACGAGGGTAGAAGTGGGGAGAGACGAGGGGCTAAACACGTGGTAGCTTCGGCCTGAACTTTTGAGCTCGTATTTTGGCGCATTTGGTTGCGCCAAAATACCACTTCTATCACTAGCCCGGAAGGGCTAGTGATAGAAGAAAGAAAAGGGGATAACATGGTCACCAAGAACAATCCCTACTGATGTTCCTGCTTTGAGCAGTGCTAGATTCCTGCTGAAGCTCCTGCCACGGCAGTGACCTGGTAAACGCAGAGCAGAGGATGAGACGAGAGTAAGTAGACCAAGGGGACTAGAACAAACAGAAAGCTTGTGGTTATAGTGTTCTGTTAGGGGCGCGGAACTTAGGATGTGTTGACACCAGGGTCACATTAAGGCCAACGGAAAGATCAAATGCTTGTAATCATTGCGAGAGGCAGTGTCTCACGGCAGAAGTAGCGGGTGTGTCTGATGATCGTACCCACGAATTCAGTATATTTATCCATCCTATCCACATTATCCGCCCCACGTTTAAACATATATACATATATGTACATACATATACATATACAATGACATATACATATGCACACACACACACACACACACACACACACACACACACACACACACACACACACACACACACACACACACACACACACACGCATATATATGTACATACTTAATGTATATATTTGTACTGTATATATGAATTACCTATTGCTTTACTATTAGTCGGCGCTTGATTGTGTTATAATAAAACTGCTCAAAGATCTTACACCCAATCATTTTTTTTTTTTACTAAATATAAATATTTTACTAGATTTGTTTTATGTGGTTGTGCGTGTGTGTGTTTCGAAGTCTCCTTTTATGCATGAGGATCCCCTGATCTGCATGCCCATTCACCCTACAGAGCCGTTTTTTTCCCCAAAGGTAATTTTTTGCAAAACAAAGACATGCAATCTGATTCCAAGTAATCTGAATGTTTTATCATGTGGATGGTATGTTTAAAAATTAATATGGTGACAATGAGTGATTGGTAATTAATTTCTACAAGTATCTTACTATCATACTGTCAGAAGTTTTGGAACGCCTCTCGTTCCCTTCTACTACTTACTGTTTTATCAGAAAATGAGGCAATGGCAGCTGGGGCGTCTTGTCGTGGCCTTTGGATGACCATTCTGCCTGTGGGTCCTTCACCGACTGATGTCGAGCCTCGGACAGTGAAACCGTAGGCGTTGGCAGCTACAAGTCCTGCCACCAAATACTGACGCTCGGAACCTGACACCACCCATGAGCGGCCTATGTTGTCAGCATTGTCAGTGGAGCTTCTGCTTTCCCATGATGGACCTGAAGGGCTGCGTGAACCTGGGACGGACCATGACCCACTTCCTCCGTTATTACTGCCCCACGGTGTTCTAGAGGCATCCTTGGCAAAAAGAAAAAAAAAAAAAAAATCATAATCACATAATATATATATATATATATATATATATAAATAAATATATATATATATACACATATTCATATATATACATATATATATCGACAGAGAAATAGATAGATCGATCGATAGATAGATATGTATGTATGTATCAACCTATCTCCCTATATCTATCTATCTATCTATATCTATCAATCTACCTATCTATCAAACTATATTGATATATATGTATATAT
>NC_061828.1:24624235-24626735 GCF_019202785.1 Penaeus chinensis | reverse complement strand
TAAAACCTCGCTATCATTACTCATGTATGAGTAGATAGGCAATGTCTATGGAGCTAGTTAGATCCTAGTTGCACACTCCTTTTAGTGGGTCGTGTGGTATGGTTGGTTTAGTACTGGCCCTCCGGTCTCATACCCGGAGTGACCTAGGTTCGAGCCCAGGTCAGGGATGATTGTTATACACCTATATGAATGCGGTATTGCATTATTCCATCTTTCCTTTATATACATATGTATATATATGTATATATACACATATATATAAATTTCTTTATTTCATTTTCCTATACACACCTGCTGATCCGGGTGAATAAGATGCACCGAGTATTTTGTAATAACTCCGTTGGGCAATTTGGGAGGGCGCCAGGCCACAAGAACACTCTGACCATCAACAGCTAGTGCTTTCACAGATTCGACAGGCCCAGGAACTATAGAAAGTAAAAAATTATTATGTTTCAGGAGAAAATATACAAGCCTATTTTTTTTTTACAAAAAATAAAATGCACTTTTCAATTTACATTAATACAGCTCATTACCGTCTTCCTCTGTGACGCAGTGCACCGGGTCAGATCGAACACCATCTCCTCTTCTTGTGTAAGCTGCGACCATGACACTATAATTAGTGTATCGATCTAAGCCTAGCAGTGACGATGACAAAGTCACAACAGTTTTCTCACTCACATCATCAGGATCTTGAGAAGGAGAGGAAATTTGTAATAATTAAATTAATTTTATTTATGATCTAAATTTAAATTCCCAAAATTATTAGTTTCCAAATTATCTATGAATAAAAATACAAATATATATATATATATATATATATATATATTACACATTACCGTATATAATTATATCACAGTTTGAGTATAATATAATTACTAAAGCATTATCTATTTAGGATATATATTGAAAAAGTATTTGTCCACACACCCCCACACACACATATATATTTATCAATAATTATTACGGTTAGCTTTACAGCTTCTCATAGAAGCCTATATTAACAACAAGAAAGAAGCTTACGGAAGAATCTGTTTCGGTGAACTGGTCGGTAAACTAGCTTGTAGCCTTGAAGAATACCATGCAGCGAAGTAGGAGGCGGTGGTGTCCAGCGAACAAGGATAGATGACGACGACAAACTGCTGCAGTGGACGTCGCGCGGTGCTTCACTAGGAACTGTGAGTAAGTAAACTTAAATATTTTATAAGGGATATATATATATATATATATATATATATGTATATATATGTATATATATATGTATAGGTATATATATTTCTCCTGTGTATGAGTATAAACTACTTCCAGCAGTGGGGTTCTGGTCCTGAGGATTATGGAGCCAGCTCTTAGCCACTATTACTCCCTGGTCCACTTCGAGTCCCATCTATGAAATAAGGGTGGAGGGAACTCTTAAGCCTCGGCTGATAATACCTCTAGAGACATGTCTCAAGGAAAACGCTACCATGTAGGGAAATATATACATCTTTTCCTTGTATTTATGGCAGACATCTCAGGGAATAAATCTGCCATGTCTTCCTTGTAATATCATTGTCTGTATGATAGGCGTACTACCATTGTCATAATCACAGTAAAATAGGTGAATATATGTGTGTGTGTGTGTGTGTGTGTGTGTGTGTGTGTGTGTGTGTGTGTGTGTGTGTGTGTGTGTGTGTGTGTGTCGACGACCACGATCAGTCAATGTCGACTTTGGCATTACCGACTCTGTTCTACCAGGGCGAAATAATTTGAGGATAGCCCCTCGCGCTACAATTTTATGGCAGTTGAGCATTGTAACTTGTAATTGGTAACTACCACTCTCCGTGTTGTGTCGACGCTGTGTAGTGTCATTGGAGTGTTTTTTTTTTCCAGACAGGTGTGAGTCAATACCTGGGCATAAGAATGTGAGCAACAAGATGTTGCCCATGCCCTCGGTTCCCTCTCTCCACGCAGCTGATGACTCCAAAGGAACGGTGTAAAACGACAAGGTTTGGCACCAGCAGCTTTGTCAGAACGAGGTCGCAAGCGACCCTGAACTACCTCAGGAACTCCGGTTCCAGAATTGTCCTCAGGATTAACTCCGAAGCTTTATTTTATCTTACAGATGCCACAAGGCAGTGGATTGTTTTGTATAGGGTAAACTCCCATATCCGTTGACCATACGCGGACTGAACTACAAGGCAGCAGTAGGGCACCACTGTCGTATCTAAGTAAAACTGACCCATAAGCAAATCCGTGCGTGTGCTCACGCGTGCACTCGGGCGGTGTGCTTGTGCATGAATGCACACACCCACATGCCCAAATAAAGGAATAGCTACAACAGACATACCAGCAATTCCTGCTAGGTAAAATTAAAGTCCTACACAACTTATCATTGCAGCATACTGGGTTGGGCACCCTCTCAATCTCACCCTCGACAGGTGACGAGGCACTGCACCCTGCTATTGAACGTCTGCCTACCGCTACCGATGGAACCACTGAGGAAGCAGTTCTTATAGCCAGTTAT
>NC_061828.1:24616735-24619235 GCF_019202785.1 Penaeus chinensis | reverse complement strand
ATTAGGACCAGAAACGACTACACTTCCGATGGAATGGAAGTTCTAGAGGTTCAATTGGACACTATGACCATTACCTCTGTGTACAAACCTCCACCCACACCGTTTAAATGGCCCCAAAGTAACAACATAACTGATAAAGTTCACCTTATCATAGGTGACTTCAACAGCCATAACACCATATAGACTATGACTAATGACAAAGATGGTGATGCAGTGCCAAATCTAGACCCCATGATAGGAAGTATTGAGCCTTTACTGCAGAACTATTAATATTTTCAAAGCCTTTATTAGGAATGTAGCTAAGGCTAATATACCACGAGGCTGTCATACAGAGTTCATTCTAGCTCTTGATGAGAACTGAAAGGCCATATACGAACGACATGTTGAAGCCTATAACGAAGATGTTTGTTTGCTGAAAACACCATACAGATGAGCGACCAGCTTCGACATGACCCACAACAACAAAAAGGCATGGAAGGCAATTCACAAGCTTAACTTAGGCCACCAGCCTCAACCGAGTACCCTGGTGTTACACCGAACCAAGTGGCTAAACAGCTAGTCATGAATGGCAAACCCCTAAACAAAGAAAGTGGATATGTAAGAAGGATGAAAGAGGAAATGATCTGTGCCATTAACATTTGTACCATTATATTAATCCCTTTCACCCGTGCTGAAATTGAACATCAAAACGGGTAAAGCGTCAGGCCTCGATGACATCTCAGCAGAAATGATAAAACATTTCAGTGACAAGGTCCTCAGCTGGTTTCTGGCACTTTTTCAATAACTATGCCCTATATTACAATATCCCAAAAATCTGAAGTACAGCCAGGGTTATTGCTCCTAAAGCCTGCAAAGGACTCTGTATCCTGTATAAGGCATATGAACGCCTAATTTTAATTTGTATAAGCCCCACAGCTGAGGAACACCTCAGGAGATCATTCAGGTTTTAGAGTAGGACGCTCTTGCTGTAACCATGTACTGAACTTGACTCAGAACATCGAGGATGGTTATGAGCAGGGCGAGATCACAGGAGCAGTTTTTGTCGACTTAACTCTGCCTACAAAACTTTGAATCACCAGGCGCTCTTACCCAAAGTATTCTGAATGATTAAAGATACAGTGATCGTCAACACTGTATGGCCCCTCTTGATCAACCGCCGGGTTTATGTGGAAAGGAACGGAAAAAGGAGCCGCTGGAGGATCCAAAAGAATGGTCTCCCTCAAGGGTCATGGCTGGCCCCCTCCTGTTCAATATTTACACGGACGACCAGTCAACCTTTCAAAACCTTCGGCGTTTCGTCTACGCAGACGACCTATGTCTGGTAACCCAAGCCCAAAATTTCGAGACACTCGGAAGGCGGCTCACTGAAGCTTTGGAATCGTTCTCGTCTTACTACAAATCGTGGTTTCTAAACCCAAACCCAGGCAAGACTCAAGTGTGTTCTTTTCACCTAAATAATAAGCAAGCTAAGAGGACCCTAAAAATCCGATGGGAGGGAAAGGCGCTGGAAAACACTCAACATCCTGTTTACCTTGGTGTCACCCTTGGCCGCAAAAAAACTATCGTCACGAAACAACTTCCTGAGTATATTGGGTAATTCCACCTGGGATGAAGATCCTGACACATTAAAACTGACAGTGATTGCTCTGTGCTACTCAGACACTGAGTGTTGTTCAGCAGTATGGGCAAGATCATCCCACGCTCACAAGGTAGATTCAAAGCTGAACAAGGCCTGCCGCACTATCACCGGTACGCTTAGAGCAATTGCACTGACATCACTGTGTAGATTTGTAGGGATATCCCCGCCTGACATTCTTCGCGAAGCAAATGCGAAGATAGAACGCGACAAACAGTTGTCTGATGGACGTCACCCTCAGGAGACGCATCGACGTCTGAGATCACGTCGCAGTTTTATTACAGTGATAAGTCTTGGTGGAGTTCCAATACAACACTTCAGACTATCGAAGTGGAGAGAAAAGGACCCAAACAATAATGATAACGCTCTCCCTGACATCAGTTAGTCTCCTACCTGGCAAGGATCTCCCGAGGAAAGACTGGGTTACGGTAAACCGAGCCCGAGTTAAGGTCGCCAAAATTGGTGACTATCTTATCAGATAGAGGATAACGCAAAGAGCAGATTGTCCTTGCGGCGAAGAAAACCAAACGATCACACACATTCTTCACGAGTGCCACCTTAGCGACCCCTGCACAGATGATGACCTACAGCAACGCTCGTCATTGGATTCAGGGATGGCGCCACAAGATATAAAGATGATGTGTGTGTATGTATATATATATATATATATATATATATATATATATATATATACACACATCCCTCCCTCTTTTCGCCTGTCCTCACCCGCCCTGTGTGCACCATGTTACCTCTACTACCTTTCTTTTCTAGCCCTTACTCCTCCACACTTAGAGATGGAATCCAGGTGGATTTCGAAACTGTTCTGTCTCATGTGTGTGTGTGTGTGTGTAGGTGAATGTGTAT
>NC_061828.1:24604235-24606735 GCF_019202785.1 Penaeus chinensis | reverse complement strand
ACGCCCTTTTAAAAATTAATGCTAACAATAGCGATACATTTGAGGACAATGGAGGATTGTGAAATTTTTGAAAATATGAAGGACCAATGCGTAACGGACGTGAACAGCATGACCAAGGAAGACGGAAATATGCAAACAAAAACCGGATTGTGCTTTCTGACTTTTGCTTCAAGTAAAATTCCTGAGCATGTAACGGTTGGATACGAACGTGTCCAAGCGCGACTTTATATTAAAAAAACCATGCGCTTTAATAGATGCCAAAAATTGGTCACACTTCATTACGATGCAATGATACAGATACTAGTAAATTTACTTATGGTAAATGTGCTGGAGCTCATGACACTGCTGAATGTACTGAGAACACTCTCAAAGTGTGCTAACTGTGAAGGTCCCCATCAATCTGTCTCTGCCGTGTGCAGCAGCTTGACGGAGACCAAAGTTACAGGAAACGGTTAAGGATTAATAAGATTAAAGAATCGGAAAATACAATTCAACAAATTGCTGAATCAACTCAGCAAAAGCAGCAATATCATAAGGAGGATGATATCAAAACACAATCTGGATCACACCTTCTCGTCCAGGCAGCTTCTGCTAGGACTTTGCCTGCTTTTTGGTCTGTTTCTCCGAACAGATAATCTTCTACTGGGCGTCTCCCTGGCAGCGAGACACAGGACATGGAGGCTACTGTCTCTAAAAATACCCATGGGAGGCCCTTGGGTAGCGAGGGAGAGGAGGACGAACCTCCCTCCCAGAAAAAGAAAATTAAAATCGGTGGACAAGGCACTTCAAGTCCCCATAAAACGTAATCTTCGCGTTAACCATTATACAATGGAACTGTCGAAGTCTTAGAGCCTTAGACTATTAGCCTCGTCTTATGCTCCCGATATTATAGTTCTCCAAGAAACGCATTTATAATGAACTTTTTGCTCTTCAGGATAGTCTGCCATAAAATTGATTAATTAACTCATCATACATTATGGGGTTCCCTGTGGGCGGAAGGCAGAGGTGAGCAAGTAGTTAAGTTGATTAATTATTCTGATCTGGTCCTTCTGAACGATGGTAGTCCGACACAGGTGGACGATAATACCGGTAATTTGAGCTTTATTGACCTATCACTGGTCTCTTCATCAATAAAAGCCAAGTGCCTGTAGCACACCATTGACGACTCACTGGGAAGCGATCACCTTCCTATTTTTATTGAATATTCATGTGACACAGTAAGAACGCCTTCAGCACCTAAATTTAACATTCAAAGAGCAGACTGGGTCGCCTTCACAAGGAGCGTCAAGCTCGAACTTGTTGGAGAAATCATTGATACTAAAATAAACAATATTCAGAATTCAATTTTAGATGCAGCAATGATATTCATTCCTATAACTTAGACAGACAGTATTAAGCATAGAGTTCAATGGTGGACACCAGGTTGCCGCAGGGCGCTGTGCCAACGCAATAGGACCTACAGGCTTTTCAAAAATAATATCAATAATGAGTACTTTTGCAATTACAAACAAACAAGCGCTAGGGCTCATATAACAAGTAGACAAGCAAAACGAAACTCCTGGCGAAGCTTTGCCTTTACAATTAATAATAACACATTCATATCAGAGATTTGGTCCACTGTCAGCAAAATAAACTTTCAAAACTAAAAACATTATTCACGAGGGTACTAATTTCGATTCACCTAGAAACCTTGCTAATGCACTCGCCAGGCAGTTCCCATATACAAGCAGCTCGGACAATTACCATCCTGCATTCCTGATCACCAAGGGAGCGGCTGAGCTGCAACCTATTCATTTTATCACAGAAGATGACTTTGATTACAATAATGATCTAACAATGAATGAGCTTGTCTGAGCCCTAGAGGAACATCCCCAGGCCCCAATGAGATTCGATATGAGATGATAAAGCATCTTAATCATGATACCATGATTAAGTTGTTAGAAGTGTATAATGAAAATTGGAAGAGCCACACTAGAGGAACATCCCCAGGCCCCAATGAGATTCGATATGAGATGATAAAGCATCTTAATCATGATGCCATGATTAAGTTGTTAGAAGTGTATAATGAAACTTGGAAGAGCCACACTTTTGCAAACTCATGGCACTTTGCCCACATCATTCCCATATTGAAAAGATCCACCATCTCCTACCGCCCAGTTGCGTTGACAAGTTGCTTATGCAACTAATTGCATTTTTCGAATTCCAGTAATTTGCTAGTTGACGAGCAGTGCGGCTTCTAAAAGGGACGCCAAACTCTTGATCAATCAGTAAAACTGGACAGTCATATTCAAGAGGCAATTGCCAAAATAAATTATTTGATTTCAGTATTTTTTAGATACAGAAAAAGCCTACTATTGTGCATTATGGCATTCTAGCAATAATGCAGAATTCTCGGCAAATCGCATCCAACGGGCGCTGGATATGATTCATAACTGGGGCCTCCAGTGGGGTTTTAAGTTTTCCACAAGAAAGAGTATTGGGGTAATTTTTTCACATTGGA
>NC_061828.1:24584235-24586735 GCF_019202785.1 Penaeus chinensis | reverse complement strand
ATATATTATATAATGTAATATATAAAAATAAACATTTAATAATAAAACATTAATATAATGCATATATATAAAGTAATATATATATTATATATATATATATATAATTATATTATATTAAATTTATATATATATAACATATATATATGTATATATATAATATATATATAAAAAATATATAATTCAAATATATATATATATATAATATATATAATATTTAATATATAATATAAAAAATAAATATATATATACTATAAATAATATATAGATATATATATAATAAATTAAAATAGAATATATATATAAAATATATAAAACTATATTTTAAAATATATATAATAAATATATATATATATAAAATTATAAATAATATACAAATAATATGCAATATATGTGTATATATATGTAAAATGTAAATATATATATAATTATAATATGACATTTTATATAATAATATTATATTATATATGAATATATATATATTAATATATAAAAATATAGATAGCATAAAAATAATATATATATATATATATAATATAATATTAAAATAAACATATAATATATATAATAATTATATAAAAATATATCACATATCGAAAATATAAATAAAATTATATATAATATAAATAAAAATTAATAAAAATAACAAATATAAAATATAAAAAAAATAAAATATATATAAAATAAATATGCAAAAAAATTTTAAAAATTATATTAAAAATAAAATATAATATTTATGATATAAAAATATCTATAATCTATTTAAATATATATATATAGAGGGGAAAGGGCTTGCTAACTACGAGGGGGAAAAGGGTCATCCAACCCCCAAATTTGACCACACTCAAGTAAAATTAGGCATTTTCTAATTAATAAAGTTTCCCTAACATTTTCCTTCGTACGGGGTACTGTTTATGAAAAAAATTTCGCTTTTTTTCCATTTAAGTTTGGGACCTTCACACGCAAATGAACGAAACACGAAATTTGAATCTCGGCATATCTAACGCACTTTTTAGTTCATTTATACTTTTCTCAAAACCCTCCGGTCCCTCCCAGTAAAATTAGGCAAACTTTACAGGGTATAGTAAAATCCCGGGGAAGCCCAGAGCACCGCAGTCGAATTGGGGGTTAAAACCAAATATTACGAAAACGTTTTTCGGGTCGTAAAACAATTCAATACCAACGCCTTTAAACATGTTCTTTTCTAAACGAGGGACGTTTTAGGGAAAAAATTTAAAAAGAATATTGCACTATCCT
Organism: Penaeus chinensis; assembly: GCF_019202785.1. Lineage (NCBI taxonomy): Eukaryota > Metazoa > Arthropoda > Malacostraca > Decapoda > Penaeidae > Penaeus > Penaeus chinensis. Next base: position 24,585,481 of record NC_061828.1, on the reverse strand, counting down.
GGAGTTTTAAACGGAATGAGTGTAAAATTTCCCAAATCTCGCAAATAAAGACCTGCTTTAAGAAAACAGGAACCAAATTTAGAGAACGTATCACAAAAGACGCCCAATTTCGATCGAAAAATCATTATCAAAAAACCTATAGCTCTCAGAACATGACGAACACGACTTCTTAACATACAACGGGTGATTCGAAAAAAAATGAAGGTAATTGGGCGGTGTGTGTAGGTTAGGGTTAAACCAAAATTTTTAAAAAGCGGCCTTTTTCATTGAATAAAAGGACCCCCGAGAAGAGGAATTTCCCCTGAATTTTCCCCATTCAACTTTGAAAAAATATAAACGCGCGGGGTTAAATGATTTAAACCCAAAAAAAATCATCAAAGTCAAAAAAACCGGTTACTTGCCACAAAGAAAAAATGCTCAACATAACAAAACCCAAACGTGTGGGGAGGGAGAATAGACGGAAGATTTTCAAATCAAACAACTCCATAAATAAAATTCGCAAGGCCGACTTAAGCTATTTTCCCATCGCAATACCATTGATTGTTTATAAATCCGCCGTCAAAAAAAGACATTATTCGTGACACACAAACGGATGATCCGTAAAGCAATTGACCGGGGCAGGGACTCCATGAAATGATTTAAAATTTTTTTTTCAAGGAAAAACAAACACATCGTCAAGCGGGGCATTAGTGAACAAGGAATCAAAGTCCAAAAATCACTAATTTCTACCGGCGTCGGCAAGTTTTTAACCTTATCCATGAATCCAAGAATTTTGATATGAATCAGAGAATGACCCCCAAAAAAGGGATAGAACCCTCGCTAGCCAAGAGTCTAAAGGACGGGTAACTGATTGCAAGACGAAATTTAAAGGCCCAGAGGACAACCCGTTTGTGAGTTTTAGAGGCCATAAAATACGGAATGGAAGGGGGTAATCGTTCTAAAACGATCGAAAAAAATTTTTGGGCAGGACATTTCAGCAAAACGCCTGAGGTTTTTACAAAAGATTCCGTGACGAGGGGAAGGTTAGAAGCGCAGTTTTTGATACGTTGATCCGTTTAGGAGGGAAAGAGCCTTTTTTTTATAAAAATCTGATTTTTAAGTATAACTACGTTATTACCTTGTGCTTTGGGAATTTTAATTTCCCAAATTGCGTTTTTAAAATTTTGTGGCCAAAAAATAACGTCGGGGGTAAGCCTTTAAAAGGTCAAATAAAAACAAGAATCGATTTTAAATAACACCGTTTAAG
>NC_061828.1:24559235-24566735 GCF_019202785.1 Penaeus chinensis | reverse complement strand
TCTATAAACGAGGAGTAGAAAAAAATGTATCAAGATTCAAAACTGAAGCAAGAAATGGCCAAAAGTTATTAAATGATGAATGCAAGAAAATGAGAGAAAACAAACTACTTTTTTGGAGAAAGACGTAGATCTCAGGCAGCGTATGAAAGGTATAAAGTAGGAATAAATGAATAAACCCAAACCATGAGGAAAGCGAAATTAAGCTTTGGAAAGGATAATCAATAAATGTACAAACCAACCAAAGCTATTCTTTAACTACATAAATTGTATGAATAAAACTAGAGATCAAATTAGCGCCATCAAAGACATCGTTTATACTAAGGGAGAGGAAATGAGTGAAATCCTTAATAAAACATAAAATTCAGCCAGTGTTTGTTCAGGACCGATACTTTGAAATGGCAAGTAACCGTACAAATATAAATCAAAATATCGGAAATATCACACTTGAAAAGAATGAAATAAAAGACCTACTGAAAGGTTTCGACAAGACTAAAGCTGAGGGACCAGATGAGATATCTAAATGGGTTCTGAGGGAATGTGCCGAAGAATTATGTACTCCGTTATTGTTAATATTCCAAAATTCAGTGAGACAAGGAAAACTACCAAAAGCTTGGAAACTTGAAAATGTTACACCTTTATACAAGAACGGCAACAAACAAAATCCTCTAAATTATAGACCCGTTTCGTTAACTAGTGTGGTATGCAAACTGTTAGAAAGGATAATCTGGAAACAGTGGGTTGAAGTACTTGAAAAACACAATATGATATCAAATAAACTATTTGATTTTAGGGAAGTAAGGTCATGCGTAGCAAATCCCATCTGCTTCTATGAGTTTCTGAAATACTACAAGAAAGAGACACCTGGCATTTGATCATGTGTCTCGTAAAAGACTATTATGGATATTAGAACAGCTAGGTGGAGTGAAAGGCAAACTAGAAGATTCTCTTCATGAAAGACATGAGAACCGTAATTAGAGGGAAGCACTCTGCATACCGACAAGTAACTAGCCTCAAGGATCGGTCTTGGCGCCGATAAGCAGACGACGCGAATTTGTAAAAAAAGGATAATCGACGATGCCTCGTGCTAATGTCTCCAAAGTGACATCGAGAACATACTCATTTGGAGTTGTACAAGGAAATTTAACACCAATAAATACCATGTTGTCAGGTTCGGAGAAAGTAAAAATCCAATATACCAACACAAGTTAGGAGACATAATATTAAACTAAGAGGGCATGAAGAGGGCATTCGTATATGTGGACGAAGACATAGTAAAGAAGGTCACTGTAGCCATAATAAGTGGTATGTAGTCCACACATAAAAGATACAGATAAACTAGAAAGAGTTCAAAGAGCAGCCACAAGATGGGCACCAACTCTAAGAGATATCAGCTACGAAGAAAGACTACCGAAAATAGGTCTTACAACTTTGGAAGAAAGAAGAAAAAGAGGTGGCACGATAATAATGTTCAACTACATTACAGGAAGGATGAAGTTAGACAAAAGATGATTTTATTATTGTGAACACAAGAAGGACGAGAGGACACAGCAAAAAGTTGAAAGTAAAAAGAGCCGAGAAAGATATCAAGAAGTTCAGTTTTCCAAACAGAAATATTGACACTTGTAACAATCTTCCAAATAACGCTGTAGTGTGCCAATACTGTACATCAATTTAAAAAGTAATATGATCATTCAAATATAGCAGACTGGACTGATCTATGCATCTATATATATATATATATACATTTATATATATATTTATATATATATATATATATATATATATATATATAAATCACCGAAATGACCCTAGATTGGAATATAAAGTCTTCAATGAACACTTACCTGTGCTGTTGATAATCATTATACGATAAGTCGTGATTGGAGAATTGCCATCGTGAGAAGGAGCTGACCAGGTGAGGTTGACTGTGCGCGATCCACTGTCTATAATCCGAGGTGGGCCCGGTGTCCCTGGTACCTCTGAAAAGAAACATAGAATAAGAACATTACCAAATATGTCGTGAGCACCCAACAAATCCCAAGGAAAATATCAAAAGCATTATATTACTATCACCCATAACAGGATTACCATGCACTTACTAACCTTGAACAATGAGACTGATGGTCTTTGTATCGTTCCCATAAATGTTCGTGGCAAGACAAAAAAAAACTTTTGAATCGTGTCTAGATTTTGTAGAAACACTTAAAACAGATCGGAAACCTTGTTCGCGATCGGTTGACACTGGCGACCCTGTACGTACAGAACTTCCCGTGGGAAAAGATGCCAATGAACCATTTAAAACAGCTTCCTTGATTTTTAGATGGCCGTCATTTAAACCCGGTGTTGTAATCTGAAAAGTTGGATTTTGGGGATAAACAATTATCAATATCTAACACATTTAATTACATTTGAAATCATCCTATATACAGAGCTAAGCAGAGATGAAACCCTAGAGTGTATAATGCTTTTTCTTATATTATAATATAATAATAAAGCAGAGTGTCTAATGTCTAAATATTCACATATTATTTTTCAATAAAATATCATTAAAAGAACTATCATATTACATTTTACCCCATGTGTGTATATACAGCATACCAAAGTGTGTACATATATACATACATGCACAAATATATATATGTGTGCGTGTGTTCATATAAACACACACACACACACACACACACACACACACACATATATATATATATATATATATATATATATATATATGTATGTATATATATGTATATATACATACATATACATAAATATTATATATATATTATATATACATACATACATATATATATGTATGCATATATTATATATGTATATATCTATATATCCCCTTGCCGACGGGTATGACGTGCTATGCCCACTGTGAGTACTTGTTTGATTGTTTTTACACATGGATGGCTACACTTGTACTAAGTCACCAATGAGCCAGTTACGAGTACTGCCTGTCTCGCCCGTTCACCCTTCTTTGATTTACGAAATATTTTATTTTACGTTGTTCAACACTCGTCCCAAGCCACCCTAATGGCAATGGAGGCATTAGGCCATTTGCCACGAGACTCCACGACCTCGTCGAGAAAGTCGGTATAGATCTCTCTACCATCGATACCCTGGTTCATTCAAATATAGCGCCATGGGAAACCCCCAACTTTTCTATCAATGAAGCCTGGCTTCCATCAGCCAAGGACATGGCGCCGATGGTGGAGGTACGCCAGAGGTTCAGAGAGATCCTTATTAAACATCTCAATTCTTTTCATATATATGCCGACGGCTCCAAGACAGATGAGTGTGTGGGTGCGGGTGTATGGTCGACTGAATGTGAACTAAAGTTCAAACTGCCGAATCATACTTCGATCTTTCTTGCTGAACTTTTTGCCATTGACAAAGCTATTGATTTTGCACTATCGACGACCCACAATAGAATAGTTATTTTTTCTGATTCATTAAGTTCACTTAAAGCTATTAAATCCTTAGAAACCACTAAAAGTGAACTGCTGGGTAATATCATTCGTAAGTTCCATGGTGCCAACAAATCAATCCAGTTAATATGGGTACCAGGCCACTCTGGTATCCATGGCAATGAACAGGCTGACAAATTATCCGGGTCAACTGGCGATCTGGACACTACCATAGTTCGTACAGATCTCAGGTGTTTTGTGTCTCTTATAAAAGCAAAAATTCATCTCCTGTGGCAAAGTGAGTGGACCAACCCCCCACGATGCCAAATATGCAATACCACCATAACAATAAACCACATCTTAACATCCTGCCAAAAATAGAATAATCAACGAAACCACATCATAAATTATTTCAGAATTAAAAACGAAGATTTAACAATATGAAATCTTCTTTCAAACGATGAAAAAATAATAAATAAAGTAATCGCTTTTATAAGGGAGACAAAACTTTATGACCTTATATAGATTGATAGAATAAATAGGATCCATTGGCTTAATAACCTTGGCCACATGCCGCTGGTTGATAGCCAAGAAATCAAAAAAAAAAAAAAAAAAAAAAAAAAACACACTCGTGGTTGAAACTACGTACTTATTGTTAAAACGCAGCAGCAGCCTCTCGTCTCGCAGGATATTATTGCTTCTGAGTTGTTCCTAAAGTAATTTTAAGTAAAGTAAAGAAAAACCTGTAATTACAGAACATTTATTGTGCTTTGCCAGTACCTTCAGTGCTTTTGTTTTGCAGGTGACACGAGGCTATAGTAGGCGTAGTCAGCACCACACCTCAGACCCGCAGCTCTCTTCTACACCAGGGTAGCCCTTGTGGCTTTGACCTCTGGGTAGGGAGGCCCAGTAGTCTGGGGCGTCATTTGGGCGCACTTTTACTTTGGTCCTGAATTGTTTTCCTCTTAATGTGACATTCCTAAGCCTACCGGAGTTCCCCGTGAACTCCCGTATTCGGCATTGAATTACCGTCCTTCGCCTAGGCAAGTTCGGCGGTAAGGAAGTGTCCCACACATAACTCGATCTCTCTGTGGTACTGGAGAATGCAACCATGCTTCCACTGGGGGGGTAGAGGACGAAAAACTGACTTACTCTCTTAGTTATTGCTGTTAGGTTGATAACAAAAGTTAATAGATTTTTTTTTTTTTTTTTTTTTTTTTTTTTTTTTGTCCCTTCAGGACTACGTTTTTGAGAAAAGGGGTCGGACCTGGTCCGATACCCTGGATGAGTGATACCCCGGCTACCCCTTCTCCTCAAGAAGGAGGGGCGACTCATGACCATTCTCTGACTAATTCGACCATGAACGGAACCTTCACTAATGACAAGACGAGACGACCAATTTTCAAAATCCCCACCCAGAATGCAAGGTTCGTGAATGTAAAATGCGTGAATGAAAATCAGTCGCTTTTGAACGTGAACCCCTTTATCATCAATAGGTCCTGGATGGTCAAGTGGACGGCGATTTTGATTTTGTAAAAAAATTGCAAGATGGAAGCCTCCTTGTTAAGGTACAATATAACTCCCAGATTAAGGATTTACTTAAGCTGACGCAAATTTATGATCTTCGAGTTAAAGTAATTATTCCTATTAGCCCAAATACCTGTAAGGGAGTAATCTTTCACAGGGATTTGAGGATGATGGAAGAAAGTGAAATTCTCGAGAGCATGAAGGACCAAGACGTAGTGGACGTTCATTGTATGACCAAGAAGGACGGGAATGTGCGAATGAAAACTGGACTGTGTTTTCTGACCTGTGCATTGAATAAAATCCCTGAGTATGTCAATGTGGGTTATGAACGTGTTCAAGTAAGACCTTATGTCCAAAAGCCAATGCATTGTAATAGATGCCAAAAATTCTGAGACACCTCATTAAGATGTATTGACAAAGATTCAACTAAATTTGTTTGCCGGAAATGTGCTGAAGCCCATGACACCATCACATGTACTAGCAAAATTTCCAAATGTGCTAACTGTGGAGATCCCCATCATTCAGGATCTGCCGAGTGCAGCATCCTGAAGAAGGAGACTGAGACATTGCATATATGAGAAAGCATGAAATTAGTTATACTGAAGCTAAGAGGAAAGTGGAAAGTTTAACACACAAACCCGATACTTCTTATGCTGCAGCAGTAACTAACAACACCCCTAGAGCAAGTGATGTCAGTCAGCAGCTTGCAGCTAATGATAAAGAAATCACTGAATTGAAACAAACGGTTAAGGATTTAAACATTAAAGTTTATCAGTTGATTACATTGGTCGATCAAATGCATCAACCCAGCATAAACATCTTAAGGAAGCCGATACCGAATCACAGTCCGGAGCGCACCTCCCCGTCCGGGCTTCTCCTGTGAGGATTTCGTCTGGCTCGCGATCGGTTTCTCGAGAGAGAAGCAGGTCGCAATCTGTCAGTCGTCTCCCTCGCTAGGAGGTGCAGGACATGTAGGCTTCCGTCTCCAAACCATCCCGTGAGAGGTCCCCAGGAAGCGAGGGAGTGGAGGCGCATCCCTCCCATAAAAAGAAAATGAAAACTGGTGGACAAGGCACTTCCAAACTCCATAAAACGTAATCTTCTAAGTAAATGACCTTAAATTATTTGCCTCGTTCTATGCTCCCAAAATTATAGTTCTCCAAGAAACACATTTAACACACCTCGTCTCTGACGAGGTTGTATCGCTGAGGAACTACCTTTTATGTCGGAAGGATCGTGAGGGTAGGGGTGGAGGCTGAGTCGCCATGTACATCCACCAAACCTCCCTTTTACAGAAGTGACTATTGATTCTACTTTGGAGTTTGTCGCATGCAGAGTAAACAATTAATGGCACGTATCTGACATATGTTCAGTTTATTATCCACTTGATAAAGTGATTATCTGTGATGAGCTCTTTGCTCTTCAGGAACGTCTGCCACAAAATAAAGTAATTTTAGGTGATTTTAATGCTCATCATACGTTATGGGGTTTCCTGCGGGTGGATGGTAGAGGTGAGCTAGTAGTCAAGTTGATTAACGAGTCTGATTTAGTCCTTCTGAACGATGGTAGTCCGACGCGGGTGGACGATAATACCGGTAATTTGAGCTTTATAGACATATCACTGGTCTCTTCATCAATAGCAGCCAACCATTGACGTGTAGTTGGGAAGCGATCATCTTCCCATTTTTAATTGAATATTCATGCAACATAGTGAGAACGCCTTCAGCGCCCAAATTTAACTTAAAGAGAGCAGACTGGGTCGCCTTCACAAGGAGCATCAAGCTCGAACTTGTTGGAGAAACCATTGATGATAAAGTAAACAATATTCAGAATTCGATTATAGAAGCAGCATTGCTATCCATTCCTAAAACTTCGACAGATAGCTTTAAGCATAGAGTTCCATGGTGGACACCAGATTGCCACAGGGTAAACGCAATAAGGCCCACAGGCTTTTCAAAAATATCACAAATGAGAAATTTTGCAACTACTAACAAGCAAGAGCTAGGGCTTGTAGAGTAATTAGACAAGCAAAGAGAGACTCCTGGCGGAGCTTTGTCTCTACAATAAACAGCAATACAAAAATATCAGAGGTTTGGTCCACTGTCAATAAAATCGATAAGAAAAAAACATCTTTCAAAATCAACATCCACGAGGGTAATAGTTTCGATTCACCTATAGACATTGCTAATGCACTCACCAGGCAGTTCTCTCATACAGCAGCTCAGCAAATTACCATCCCGCATTCCTGACCATCAAGGAAGCGGCTAAGCTGCAACCTATTCACTTTGCCATAGGAGATGACTTTGATTACAATCAAGATCTTACAATGGATGGAGCTTGTCCGAGCCCTAGAAGCTTGTAGAGGAAAATCCCCGGTCCCTGATGAGATTCGATATGAGATGATAAAGCATCTTAATCACGATGACATGATTAAGTTGCTAGAAGTGTACAATGAAATTTGGTAAAGTCACACTTTTCCAAACTCATGGCACTTCGCCCACATCATTCCCATACTGAAAGGAGGGGGTAATCCCAGATCTGCCATCTCCTACCGCCCAAT
>NC_061828.1:24536735-24544235 GCF_019202785.1 Penaeus chinensis | reverse complement strand
GAAGCGCCAGGATGCGGTCTATTGTGGACTTACCAGGAGTGAATCCAGATTGCTCTGGCCTTTGGTGCATCAGCAGGTGGTCTCTGATACGTCTCAGTAGGATGTGCATGCGTACCTTGCCTGGTACAGTGAGTAGTGTAATGCCTCGGTGATTGCTGCAGTTCCAGCGATCCCCTTTCCCCTTCCAGAGAGGGATGACCACACCCCTCAGCAAGTCATAGGGAAAGGTACCAGTCTGCCAGACGGCAGACATGACTGCATGCAAGCCCCTTGCCACAGGTTCTCCACCAGCCTTTAACAATTCAGCTGGGATGCCACAAACGCCTGCTGTTTTACCACTCCTCAGCTTGGAGATCGCTCCCCTGACTTCTGTCAGGGAGGGTGGGTCCTCGCTGATGGGTAGGCCTGGCAGAGGAATCTCAACATTACCCGCATCCATGTTAACTGTTGGTGGATCAACCTGATACAACTACTCAAAATACTCAGCCCAATGCACACACACCTCATCAGGATCTGAGATTATCTGGCCACTTGATGAGCGGATTGCAGTCGTCTGTGAGGGGGGCTTGGAGTTCAGCTTTCCCAGGGCTTGGTAGGCAGGACGAAGGTCATTTACTAAGAAATGGCTTTCGACCTCCTTTGCAAGATTGCTGATAAACTGTTCCTTATCCCTTCTCAACAGTGACCTAATCCTGCGTACCAGAGAACGGTGCATGTTGCGATCTCCTGACAATCGAGCCGCACCACAAGCATCTGTGGCTTCCAGTGTCCCCTGCGAGATGGAGTTCTGTCTTGCTCTTGGGCGTTCACCAATGGATTCCTGAGTGGCATCAAGCATTTCACGCTTGAAGATATCCCACATAAGAACTGGGTCTGTCAGGCCTTCGAGTGCTGTGAGACGACTGGAGATAGCCTCGGCAAACCCCCAGGCACACTTGTCCTCCCTCAATCTGTCCAAATGAAACACCCTAGGGTGTTCATTTGGGCGATGGGGGGTTCTAAAGTGGACCCGGAGTGTACCCACAACTAATATATGATCAGTTCCACAGAACTCGGCGCTTCGATACACCCTTCTGGAGGATCCTCCACCGAGTGCTAACGAGGATGTGGTCGATCTCCTTGGCCACACTACTTGTATTGCTGTACCAAGACCAACGATGCGGGGCAGAACGCTGATACCCGGAGCCAGGAACCCTTAGTTTCTGGGACCTAGCAAAGTCACGGAAAAGGAGGCTATTCTCGCTGCCAGCGTCAGCTCCTGAGCCATGAGGACCAACAGACATCTCGAAGCCAGCTCGATCGCAGCCTGATACCGCTTAAAAGTCGCCCAGAACAATACGAATATCTCGCCGAGGACAGCTGTCTGCCACAGATGCAAGTTTGGCGTAAAACATCTCTTTCACCTCAAGTTTATATACATCCGTAGGAGCGTATACTGCAATAAGAGACATGAAGCCAAATGAAAGCTTCAGCCTCAATACCATAATACGCTCATCGACTGGAGTGACCTCTACTACCGAGGGTTGAAGTCTGCTGGAGATGGCTATGGCTACTCCCTGGAGATGGTGGCTATCTCTGGGGCCTGACCAGTAATAAGTGTAGCCACCCACACTAATCAAGCTGCTGCCAGGTCTTCTCACCTCCGAGAGAGCAGCCACCTCAACTCTCAGCTGCTTCAATTCCCTATATATATATATATATATATATATATATATATATATATATATATATATATATATGCACACACACACACACACACATACACACACACACACACACACACACACACACACACACACACACACACACACACACATACACACACACACACATACACACACACACATATACTCATACATACACACACACATACACACATATATATACACATACATACACACACACACACACACATATATATATACATGCACATACATACACACACACACACACATATGTGTGTGTGTGTGTGTGTGTGTGTGTGTGTGTGTGTATTATTGGAAATGACGCCTAACACTTATAATACAGAATCTGAGTTTGCCAAGTAGTAGAACACATCATTCTATGAAAGTTTTCTTCTGTATCATTTTCTTCGCAAGTTGAAAATAACGGTAATAAAGGTGTACAATCCAGGAAACTCAGCAACCTCGCACCCCCGGCGCCGCGACAAAATGATAAAAAGTTGTTGAAAGCGACGGAAAATCGAGTAGATTCGTAGCGCATGACGTAAGCCAAATGAGCCAATTAGACTTGTGCTCGAACGTGACTGGACCATAGGCAGTGCCGTCCAGCACAAAATAATCAATCAGATATGAAATAGATCATTGCATGACAATAGAAGCTGAACCTAAAAAAAGGCAATTGAAATTCAAATCGGTTCCTTCGTGGCTAGGCAGTGTATCGGTTGTGATAATAACTATGTCGATTTTAGTGAAAAATATCATCGAAATAACGACGCCAGTTTATTATACCCGCGAAATCACGGTGTTCTGCCTGTGGAAGTACTGTGTCTGAACTGTAAGACACCGTGTCATTACAGAAAAGACAAACCCCAGTCCATCATCAGTTCTTCGTCGAGGCCACGAAACTGAACCCTCCGCTGTCCGATCACGATTCCCACCAACAACTGGATAATGCTTGAGCTAAGGTCGGGTTAAAACTGTCACTGGCCGTCCGTCCTCGTCCTAAAGGGGGTTTAAGGGGGCGATGCCCAATATTTCACTCGAAAACGCGTCAGTATTTGTTGCTTGCCTGGGCTATATCCTGCCGGAACATTTGAGGTAAAGATTTTGGCATCCCCCCCCCCAAAAAAAAAAAAAAAAAAAATGGTGTTTAAGGGGCCGAAGCTCCCTATATAACCTAGAAACGAGTGGATATATTGTGCTCCCCCGTGAATTAACGATATTTCTCGAAATTTACCCTCCAAATTCCCTGACATGTATTATGCTCTCTCCACCTATGGGGACCGATACCTTCGTTTGCGAAGGAAATGAGTGTTAGATTCGTTCGAAACACGACAGTGTTAGGCGTCATTTCCAAATTTACCTATATATACATATATATAAATATATATATACATATATATGAATATATATGTATCTATATACACATATACATACATGATAAGGAGTATCTGAGTAAGAGAGGCGTCATGTTTAGCTCAGTGATAAGTGCTAAAAATTATGAATGAGAAGTGATCTGTGGTCACAAGAGAGAAAGATTCGTGAATATATAGATATTATATTCCAACCAAAATAAAAATAATATTTCATCCAAACGTCTCCTGATTCAATTCAATTCAATATTGGACCATGCATACGTGGATCTTTTAAACTGAAAGGAGTGCCAGAAAGTGTAACTAGGAATACTAGATTCCATTACCGTGCTAAATAAGTTTAAGGTCCCAATGCTCATCGAGAGTGCCACAGTAGATATAAACTTCGGTAAAAATAAACAGTAACAAATAGCACGGGTATTACAGGTTTCCCTCAAGTAGTTTCAGTAAGGAACAACTGAACTGTCAGTACAGTACATCACAAAATCAGGTAGGTTCAAACATGGTTACCATAAAGCGAAAAGTATAATCAGCTACTCCACAGAAGATCCACCAGATAATCTATGCATTAACAAAGCGTAATGCAAGCGATGGCACCTCAATCGAGTGCCAGATGATGACACCGCGGTCGGCATGTGTACACGGTTATGTTTGTGTATGTACAGTTATATGTATACATATAGTTATGTATGTGTATGTTCTATGTTCCCGTGCTTGTACAAGAGGGAATACATGAGTGTAATATATACGTAGATATGTATATTTGTGCATATGTGTATATCCATATGTATGTAAATATATATGTATATGTATGTGCATGTATGTGTATGTACATGTATGCATGTGTGTGTGTATATATGTGAACATATATGTATATAGTATGTATATGTATGTAGTACTTAGGGCATTTGCTGGTGAATAACTATGTCTGCACTAGGTGTACATACGTATAAATGAAATCAGTGTATAAAATACAATTACACATATATGTACTTCTGATACTAAAGCTCATGCTCATGGGAGTATAGTGATCAGGCCTGTGCTTTGTTGTTCCAAAGTTCACACTAGAAAGGTCCAACCCTGCTGGAATGGCTTATCAGTGGCATCCCGGCTAAATTACTCCCCCTCCCACCAAGACACCCAAGCCAGTCTACTTCTCAATCAAAAACCGTGACTGCACAAACAGAACAACGGCCCTCATTCCCAGGAGGGGAAGGATCCCCTGGTTACGGCGGCGATGAGGATTGCTCCGTAGCAGAGGGTGCTAAAAATCTCTGGTTTAAAGCTTGGCGCCACACGATGATGAACCTTTGCACATATAATATAAGGACAATGAGAACAGAATCCGACTTACTAGCATTACTTGAGGAACTCTCATTAAATGGGATGCTGTGTGAAGTTAGAAGACTAGGCAAAGAACAGAAAATACTAAATGATGGACGCATACTCTATTGGAGAGGTAAACCCCAGGATAGCAAGCAGGAATTAATGGTAAGTTTCTTAGTTCACAAATGTTTAAAAAGAATATCGTGGAATTCTATAGTATAAGCAAAAGAGTGGCTTAAAAACTAAGCAATACGTACAATTTAAAGATTGTTCAAGTTTATGCTCTAACTGCAGCCGCACTGATGAAGAAATAAAGTGCTTCTATGAAGCTGATCGTTTAGCTAGCGAGATAGTAAAAACCCATTTCACAATAGTTAAAGAGAGTTTTAATGCCAAAAATAGGTAAAAAGACAGGAAAAACCGTAGTGGGGAATCACAGAATAGGTGCTAGGAATGAGAGGGAATAAATGCTAGTCGATTTTGTGGAGGCTCGATCACGCAATATCATGGATACATTCATCGAAAAAAAGACTAGAGCTTAAGTGGGCATGGAAGTCACCATCTGAGATCAAAAATCAAATTGACTTCTTAATTTCAAATAGGCGAAACATAGTAAAAATGTGGAATAAATAAAGTAAATGTTGGCAAATTAAATTACACCTCTGAAGGAAAACTGAACAAACTGATACGAAAACTGCAACCAAATCTGGCTAACTTGAAGACCAGAGTGACAGAATTTAATCTTGACATTCAAAACAGATATTCACTTGTCAGCAACGACGATATTAACATTGACCAAATCAACAAACAATTCAGTGACATAATATAGGAAGCTGCATTTGAAGTAGGTTGTAAGAATGTCAAGCGAATCTCGAGCAAGATCTTAGTAGAAACTAAACAGCAAAAGCAAAAAACACAAGGTCAAGAAGGTATTGTCAAACAGGGACAAACTAGAATCAGCTGAACTAACAAAGACTATGAATAAAAAGAAGAGAGATCTTGTAAGGAAAGTCAATACTCATATAACAAATGAAACAGTAATCTCAAGTACCAGCATGAAAACTGCTAAAAGGAGACTCGGAATAGGGAGAAATCAAATGTATGCAATAAAGAAACCAGACAGAGAAGTGACATATAATAAGAATTAAATTATAAGAGATTTTTACAGGAATCTAAACAAATCAAATGGACTGCTACGGATAGAAGCGAACACGGTAACTAGAGACGCACCTAACATCACAACAGAAGAAATAAAAAGAGCGCTTAAAGGCAAGAAGCAAAAAGAGAGAAAACGCCAGGTTAAGACCAAAATAGTATAGACCATATATGGTCTATACTATTTCAGAGGAGAAATTGCAACAATGAAACTAGCCGATCTTTTTAACAAATGCCTTCTCAATGGAAACTCCGAAAGACTGAAAAATGCAACCATTATTTTGATACATAAACAAGGGAATAAAAAGGATCTAAAAACTACCGACCCATAAGCCTCCTTTCACTTAGTTACAAACTGTTCACAAGACTAAACATACCTCGCATCTCTGACAGTGGATTCAAACCAGCCTAGAAAACTGTCAGGCTTCCATAGTGGATTCTCAACAACAGACCACATCCAAACACTCATCCAAATTAGAGAAAAAATAAACAAATAGAGAAAACACCTGTGTATGGCATTCATTAATTACAAAAAGGCATTTGACACTGTACAAATGCCAGCAGTGCTAGAAGCTATTCAGAGGCAGAGAGTAGAGGAGGTATATTGTAAAATATTGGAAGATTTATACAAAGATGGGACAGCAACCACTCCACACGGAAACCGCTAGAATACCAATTAAAAAGGTGTTGGACAGGGCGATACCATCTTAACAAAACTGTTTACAGCTTGCCTTGAAGAAATATTCAAGAAGCTAGAATGGAATGGAAAGGCTATCAATATAGGAGACGAAAACATAAACAATCTAAGATTTGCAGATGATATTGTTCTATTCAGTGAATCTACAAATGAAATGAGCAATTAATGATCTGAATTGAGAATATCTTAAAGTTGGACTTAGGATGAACAAGAAAAAGACTAAGATCATGTTCAACAGTAGAGTTCAATTCGAACATGTACATGTACAAGGCGAAGCGCTAGAGGTAGTGGACAAGTATATATACACTCATACAGACAAACACGCCTAGTGAAGAGGAAATTAAACGACGCATCATTCTCGGCTGGAGCGCGTTCGGCAGACACAGTAGCATACTAAGAGGCTCCTTGCCATTATGTTTAGAAAGAAGAATATTTAACCAATGCGTCCTCCCAGTTATGACCTATGGATCAAATACATGGACTATTACCATGGAAAGAATGGAAAGGTAGATGCTGGGAATTAGCCTAAGAGATCAGATGAAGGCGGCGTGGATCAGGGACAAGCCAAAAAGGGAAGATATACTAGAGAGCAATGGACAGGTCATATTTGTCGGAAAAAAGGACAAAGAAAGTAACAGACTGGGATATAGATAACATAAAGAGGCCAAGGGCCAGACCAATGACAAGATGGCGTGACGAAGAAATGATATTCGGGGGCCAAGACTGGGAAAAAAAACAAAAAATAACGCAAGACTAAGTTGGAAAAAGTTGGGAAAGGCCTACAGCCTGCAGTCGTTAGATTCAGGCTAATGAAGATGATGATATATATATGAACATATATTATATATATATACATATATATATGTATGTATATATAAATATACATATGCATAGAAATGTGTGTGCATGTTTTATATATATATATATATATATATATATATATATATATATACACACACACACACACACACACATCTACATGAAAGGTATATCATTCATCTGAAGAGGAACTCGTGAAGTGTTCGAAACGTTACGATTCTATTTAATTTCTTACTGTGGCTGTTTTCCTTTCATATATATATATATATAAATGTATATATATATATATATATATATATATATATGAGCACTGGACTCGGACCCTCATGGTCCTGAATTCAATTCCCCGGCGCGGCAGTCGTAAAAATGCCTGCGCTCCACCTTCTGGCTCGAGTCCGATCGAAGAGCAAGAAAACGACATATCACCTTGAAAAGTCAAACGCAGGTG
>NC_061828.1:24511735-24514235 GCF_019202785.1 Penaeus chinensis | reverse complement strand
TTAGTATTCCAAATGTCGTGGCGTTTCTCTGAGGAGTCGCTTCCACATTCGAACAGCCTAGTGAGAAAATACACGTTTACCTGTTTCAGCTCGAGGTGGTGGTTCCAACAAAGATGAATAAAAAAAAAATTAAGAACTTACTCTCAATACAATTGCTGTACGATATCTAATATCCTGAAGAATTTTTTTTTTTCATCGCGTGCTACATTTGTGTTATTTATTATTTCTTTATTTCCTTTTGTTTGTCAATGCACATCCGTTTACAGTATATGCGTAGGTGTAGATGAAAATGGCATACTTGTGTTTTGTTACAGAATCAAACTTTTCATATATTATCTTCATATAATTTCTTGTATTCTTTGCGTCATATTAAAGAGGAACTGTTTTTAAACATTGTTGTTGACAGAATAAAATATATATTTCTATTTTTCTTTGCCGGTGGATTCAGTAAATCGAATAAGTGGAAGGATGCTTATTAATTTTTAAGATATTTTCATTATCGGTTTATCTGTAAAAAAGAGAAACGGTAATAATTGTTGAAAAAGACCAAAAGTGGGGGCAGTCATACATAAAATAATCTTATCCAATCCCCGGGACAGAGTGCTTATGTGAGGTCCCGGATTCCTTCATAACACTTTCCATTCCTTTTAACATGGTATAACAGCTACTGGTAGGTTCTTTCACTAACTGTTTCGCAAACATGGACAATATTTGGCCACACATTTTTCATCGGGTATGAGGCACATGCCTTGCTTAGCCGCGGAATGTAATTTTGATCATCGAACCATTTCGTAACTGTCCTTGATGTGTGTCTTGGTCAGTTATCACTCACGAATAGGGTTGTTTCTGGGAAGGACCAAAGGATAGTAACGTACTGATGGGAGAAATATTTCATCTAACAATTTCAAAATATTTGTCTGAAATGAATCTTCATTCTTTTTCGGCGAGTTTACCAACACCATGCATGTAAATCTACCCCACTTATTGTTGGTCAACAAAATATGACGTATAAACATATCTTTCTCAAAATTTGAATTAAGTCTATGAGCAAATTTAAAAAGGATAATGATATTTACACGTGTTATTTCTCATGGAGCTTCCCGTGCGCTCTCCACATACTACTGGGCGAACTGGAGGCGATGTCATTTGTTTAGCCTCTCTTTGATAACATTCTGTGATGAAACCCATCTGCATGTAGTCGTTTTGCGGCTTGTTAGCGGGAGTTGTAGGTCTTTATATAGATTATAACTGCCTTGGTGAAGGGGCATCCGGAACGTGAATATTCAGGAATTTATGACGATTCATTATCATAAAGAGTAATTATACGATATCGTGTTTTTTTTATTTTCTAGATGGTTCCTCTTTCTTTAAACTACTCAAGTTCCGGGTGAACAAATATGACTTTTCACACACCGGGCCGGGAAATAAGTATTTTTATTGTGAACATATTAAGATTATGTATCAAAGATTTGGCATGCACTGACAAATACAAGGGAAATAAAGAATTTCAGCTGCCATACATAAATTTTAAAGTATGTTGCATTTTCAAGTTTAAAGAAATATGCAGCTATAATTGATACTTGCTTTGTTAAAAGAAGGGAAATGCCGCCTCACCTCCATGGGTGTTGACATTTCGATAAACAGTGCCTGAAATCGCATTTGAAAAATATCCTTCTACAAAGTCAATGATAGCTTATACTATATGTTTTGTTATCATCTGTCTGAAGAAATCGAAAGATGAAATGGTTTTCTAATACATTTGTTGGTTATTTATGTTCTAACAATCTTACAAACAAGCTAGGGTTTTCGCTTCATTCATAGATATAATATTTACTCTATGTTTTCACCGTAGTGGCTTCCAGATGTACAAAAGTGGGACCCAGCAAGTGTAATGAAATATAATTCTGTAATTGTACATATATAATCATATACATATATAAACAATATATGTATATAAATATCCATACATGAACATATATATATATACATATATATTTATATATATGTATATAGATACATATATGTCTATATACACTCACACACACACACACACACACACACACACACACACACACACACACATATATATATATATATATATATATATGTATATATATATATTCATCATCATCAAGGGGCTTACGCCGACGGGGCTGCATGACTGCTTCCAGCCACGAGGGTCCCTCATGGCGGGTATTCAGGCAGGCCTTCGGTCCATCTCGTGGCAGGACCCGTCGAACTGCCCACGGGCCTCCTCCACCCTAGATTGTCTCGAGACATCCTGATGGGCAGGGTCATCCATAGGGAAACGAGCTAGGTGTCCATTTAGCCTGAGTTGGCTATCCTGGATTATGCAAGTAACAGGTCCCAAGCCAGTCTTACAGTGTAGCCATCGGTTGGATACATGGTCCTGCCAACTGTACCTCATGAACCGGCAAAGAGACTTGTTACAAAAGGCATCACGACGAGACTCCAAGGCACTAGATAGCGTCCAGGTTTC
>NC_061828.1:24496735-24501735 GCF_019202785.1 Penaeus chinensis | reverse complement strand
TAAAATTAAATATGGGAACATGCATATGTGGACCTTTTAAACTAAAAGGAATACCAGAAAGTGCTAACTAGGAATACTAGGTTCCATTACTGTGCTAAATAAGTCCATAAGGTCCCAATACTCATCGAGAGTGGTACAGCAGATAGAAACAGTGGTAAGAAAAAAGGATACTAATCACTAGAATACCAAATTACGAAATCATTAGAAAATGATAAGCATCACTTGTCCCCATACCCACAGGACCCCGAGTAACTGCCAAACCGCATGGGTATTAAAGTTTTTTGCCGCAAGTAGATTTACCAAAGAACAGCAAAACCATCAGTATGCAAGCACAGTACCTCACAAAATCAGGCAGGTTTAAACAGGTTTTTACCATAAAGCGACAAGTATAATCAGCCACTCGACAGAAGATCCACCAGATACACTTTGCATTAACAAAGTGTAATTCAACCGAGTGGCAGACGCTGACTCCACCTGTGGTCGAGGTCGGCCGAGGGCACAGGCCGGTAGGCTTAGCAACCACTAAGGAATGCGGCAGCTCTCCGAAAAACTGCCAGATACAAAATCACCTTTCTAATTTCTTCTAACTCCAAACCCCATCCTTACCCATTCCAACATCGTCCTAAATCCTCCTCTCCCACATCACCCGCCTCCTTCCCTCTGCTGCAAGTCTACAATTTATACACATCATGATGCTTAGGTTCATTATAATGAAGTGCGTATGTGCGCTCAAGCAGACACTGTTCAAAATTTGTGCACGAGTATGAGCGCGTATGAACGAAAGTGCGCAGGTGTTTGCGTTTATGTGTGCACGTGTGTGTGTGTGTATGCGAGAGAAGTAATACACATGCGCACATATGTATATGTGTATATGTGTGTATATGTGTCCAAGCGTATGTATGTATGTATATGTGTATATATATGTATATGTATATGCATATATATGAATATATATATATATATATATATATATATGTATGTATGTATGTATGTATGTATATAGGTATGTGTGTGTATATATGAATGTATGTGTATGTATATGTGTATGTATGTGTGTATTTGTATTTGTATGTGTATGTGTATGCACATGTATGGCTATATATATATATATATATATATATATATATATATATATATATGTGCGTGTGTGTGTGTGTGTGTGTGTGTGTGTGTGTGTGTGTGTGTATGTGTGTATTTGTATGTGTATGTGTATGTATGTGTATCCACATGTATGTATGCACATATATATATGTGTATGTATAGTCATAATTATGTGTACTAAATATGTGCGCATGTGTCTTTGCATATATATATGGATATGTATACACATATGTATGCACATATGATGTGTGCATGTGTCTATATATGTGTATGCATGGACACGTGTGTAGTTGTGTATAATGTAGGAGTATGTATGAACTTTAGTTGACATTCAGTCGACCATACACCCGCACCCAAACACTCATCTGTCTTGGAGCCGTTGGTATATATATGTAAAAAATTGAGATGTTTAATGAGGATCTCTCTGAACCTCTGGCGTACCTCCACTTCCGGCACTGATGGAAGCCAGCATTCCACAATAGAAAAGTTTGGGGTTTCTCATGGCACTATATTTGAATGAACCAGGGTTTCGATGGTAGAGAGATATATACCGACTTTCTCGACGAGGTCGTGGAGTCGCGTGGCAAAGGGCCTAGTGCCTCCATTGCCATTAGGGTGGCTCAGGTCTCAGCGCCACCTTTGCGGCATAGGTCAGTCGTAGGGGAGGTACTCCTGACTCCACCTCAAGACGCTCGATCCGACTGCATTTTAGGGATCAAACACACTCGCAAACAAGTATTTTGCACAGCACCCAAACCTTTCAAAAAAAAAAAAAAAAAAATTGATGCCGAGCCATACACGATTGACCCATAATCTACTTTAGACCTAATCAGGGCTTTATATATCATTAGCTCCCCATTTATTACCAGAAATGCACTTTAATAAATTTAGTGCTCTTTGACATTTATTCTTTAATTGACCATTGTGGTCTTTCCAATTGAGTCTACTATCAAAGAGTAGACCAAGAAATTTTGCAGAATTTTGAATAGGTATTGGGTGGTTGTCTAGATTTAGCCTGATGTTTGGCTTCCTCCTATGTGAAAAAATGACCCCAATACTTTTTCTTGTGAAAAAATTAAAACCCCACTGGAGGCCCCAGTTATGAATCATATCCAGTGCCAGTTGGATGCGATTTGCCGAGAATTCTGCATTATTGCTGGAATGCCATAATACGCAATCATCAGCGGACAGTGAGTATTTAAGATTCTGAGGAGCTGGTAAGTTGTCATTGATCATACATAAAAATAATGTTGGTGACAAGACACTTCCTTTGCCTGGACAAAAATGTCCGAAAAAGTGACATTGTCAGAAAACAATTTGACAACAAAGGTTCTGTCAGAAATGAAATTTTGAATAAAACAAGGCAAGTTTCCACGTAATCCAAAAGCATAAAGTTTTCTGAGTAGGCCATATGGCCATGTCATGTCATAGGCTTTTTCTATATCTAAAAATACTGAAATCAAATATTTTTTGGCGACTGCCTCTTGAATATGACTTTCTAGTTTTACTAGTTGATCAAGAGTTTGGTGTCTCTTTCAGAAGCCGCACTGCTCGTCAACTAATAAATTACAGGTATTTAAAAAATGCAATAGCCTACTCTTAACAATTCGTTCCCTGGCCTTGTATAAGCAACTTGTCAACGCAATTGGGTGGCAGATGGCAGATCTGGGATTAATTTTTGATTTTTTTTTCAGACCAGACCTCTGATATTCTAGTATTGCTGTTAATTGTAGAGACACAGCTCCGCCAGAAGTCTCTTTTTGCTTGTTTTATTACTCTACGAGCCCTGGCTCTTGCTTGTTTGTAGTTGCGAAAGTTATTTTTGAAAAGCCTGTAGGCCTTATCGCGTCGGCACAGCGCCCTGCGGCAATCTGGTGGAACTCTATGCTTAACGCTATCTGTCGAAGTTTTAGGAATGGATAGCAATGCTGCTTCTAATATCGAATTCTGAATATTGTTTACTTTAAAGTCAATGGTTTCTCCAACAAGTTCGAGCTTGACACGCCTCGTGAAGGCGACCCAGTCTGCTCTCTTTACATTAAATTTGGGTGCTGAAGGCGTTCTCACTGTGTCGCATGAATATTCAATCAAAATAGGAATATGATCGCTTCCCAGCGAGTCCTCAATGATGTGCCACAGGCAATTGGCTGCTACTGATGAAGAGACCAGTGATATGTCTATAAAGCTCATATTGCCGGTATTATCGTCCACCCGCGTCGGACTACTATCGTTCAGGACCAGATCACTCATTAATCAACTTAACTACTTGCTCACCTCTACCATTCACCCGCAGGGAACCTCATAACATATAATGAGCATTAAAATCACCAAAAATTAATCTATTTTGTGGCAGACTATCCTGAAGAGCAAAGAGCTCATCATAAATTATCACATTATCAGGTGGACATTAAATTGAACATATAGTCAGATATGTGCCATTAATTTTTGCTTTGCATGCGACAAACTCCAAAGTAGAATCATTAGTCACTTCAGTAAAAGGGAGGCTTTGGTGGATCTACATGGCGACTCCGCCTCCACCCTACCCTCACGATCTTCCCGACATAAATGGTAGTTCCTCAGCGAAACGACCTCGTCAGAGACGAGGTGTGTTAAGTGCGTTTCTTGGAAAACTATAATATTGGGAGCATAGGACGAGGTCAATAATTTAAGGTCATTTACTTCAGATCTAAGACTTCGACAGTTCCATTGTATAATGGTTGACGCGAAGATTACGTTTTATGGGGTTTGGAAGTGCCTTTCCACCAGTTTTAATTTTCTTTTTATGGGAGGGATGCGCCTCCTCTCCCTCGCTTCCCGGAGACCTCTCTCGGGATGGTTTGAAGACAGAAGCCTCCATGTCCTGCACCTCCTGGCGAGGGAGACGACTGGCAGATTGTAATCTGTTTCTCTCTCGAGAAACCGATCGCGAGCCAGGCAAAGTCCTCACAGGAGTTGCCCGGACGGGGAGGTGCGCTCCGGTATCAGCCTCCTTAGGATGTTTATGCTGGGTACAAGGAATACGGGAGTTTACAAGGAGCTCCGGTAGGCTCAGGGAAGTCACATTAAGGGGAAAAGAATTCAGAAAGAAAGAAAAAGTGCGCCTAAAGGACGCCCCAGACTACTGGGCCTCCCTATCCAGGGGTCTACACTAGGGTTGCCCACAAGAGCTACCCTAGTGTAGAAGAGAACTGTGGGTCTGAGGTGGGGTGCTGACTACGCCTACTGTAGCCTCGTGTCACCTGCAAAAGCAAGAGTACTGAAGGTGCTGGCAAAACGCTATAAAGTGCGAAAGAATCTGCAATTACAGGTTTTACTTTATTTCATTTACTTTAGAAAACACAGAAGCAACAATGTCAAGGGAGACGAGAGGCCCCGGGCTCCAGGGTAGCTCTTGCTGCTGCCTTATATACAAGGTGTTCGCTCATCAGACTTTTCATACACGAGTGGGCCCACTGTAATATACGTTTATTTATTATATTTACACATAGATGGCTCTACTAGTTCTTAATTATCAAATAGCCAGTTATCAGAACTACCTACCTTACCTGTTTACCCTTTTCCTTCATTTTAGGAAAGAATCTTTTGCATAATTTCATTGTCTTAAATATTGTAATGACAATTTAGTAATCATAGCATCGATAACAATAATAACAGTATCGATAGCAATGGTATTGATAAGAAAAACACATTTCCCGCCAATTCAAGAAACGGGAAATTCAAGATCGGTAATTGGGCCTACTGATAGACTCCTTGCCGGCTGATCACGTGTGGAGCCATCTGTATGTAACAAAATTCACCAAAAAACTACAGGGGACAGAACATAATCCTGGGCGAATGGGTTAAAAGCTTACGCAAACACGTAGGGTCATGAAAGTGTCGCCAAACAAGGACAAGATATA
>NC_061828.1:24446735-24451735 GCF_019202785.1 Penaeus chinensis | reverse complement strand
CACACATACGAGCAAGTAACACCACACAAACACTCACTCACACATACAGCACACACACACACACACAATACACACACATACACACATACACACCCACCCACCCGACACAACACACACACAATACGAAACCACACCCACACACCCAACCACACACACCACTCGACACACACCACACACACCACCATGTGTACACACCCATACACCCACACCACACATACCCACGACCTTCCCACACTCAACCACCCATACACCACTCCACCCACACCCACCACCAATCACTCACACACACACACGACACACACACACACAGCACACACACTCACTCACACGACACACAGCTGACTTCCCATCCATCCCCCCCCACTAACAATGCCTCACCACATGTACGCCCCCCACCCCCCAGTCCCCCCCCACGCAAACCACCCCCATCGCCAAATGCGAACGCCATCACCCAGGCAACCAACCCCCTCATACCTTGACGCGCTGGTTACCAGCAAGAACGTGCTATGGCCACTGTCGTGCGGATCGCCGTAGCGGTATATGTCCTACTCCCGTACCGCCTGCTCGGGCTCACCAAACCGTGTACTGGCGTGCAGGGGCGGCCACAGCGCAGGTAGCAACGGAATGCAGAAGACAGCCTCGTCGGCGGAGAGCCAGTCCGACACTGCCACCCTAATATCTATAACCCAGGATGTCCAAGTCCGACGCCTCGGTGCCCCAACGAGGACGAGAGACGAGAGAGATTTTAACCAGCCTACATATTCGCCTGCACGTTAGATCTCGTGTGAACAGGTCGAATGGAGAGAGCAGAACTCCACCAATAAGGGCAGGCTTGATGACGGTCCGTTGAGAGAGAACTTTAGGAGCGGAGTCGTTGTATAAGTAATAGCCGTGCCCTGGAAAACGGCGAAGACACGCACCAGCACGAGGGTCGTTCAATTTTATCGCGGACAAACGCCCCCGTAAGTCGAACACTCCAACCAGGAACAGGGGAGGTACAGACTGCCGAAGGGCCATAATCACATGAGGTGGCACCCCACCACCCATTACGAAAGAGTGATATATAATAAGTGTATGTACATACTGCTATACATAGACCTACTGTATAAGGTCAGCAGAGCGATGAACTAGGGTGTCCAAGAACGGAAGCTTGTTGTCAGCCTCTCATTCTACTTTGAAACGGATGGAAGGAGAGAGAGTTCAGCTGAGTCAAGAAATCTGAGAACAGAGCAGGGCCATGAGGCCAGAGAGCGAAGACGTCGTCGACATACCTCAGCTAAACCGACAGACGAAGGGAGATGGAATGGAAAAAATCCATGGATAGGTTTACCAAGACTGGAGAGAGGTGAAAGCCCATGGCAACACCGAATGTCTGAGTAGAAGCGATCCTCAAAGGAAAAGGAGTTAGACTCCACACACAGACGAATCAACTGGAGGAAGACGTCGGTAGGCAGAGGAAGACGAGGAAGGCGAGGACCTTGGTGAACAGAGGGTCGATATCCAAGCTCATTATACGCCGGCGAGACACCACGGACACGGGAGATGAAGTCCTGAGACCACCATGGAGTTTCCTTTATCAGAAGGTAAAATGGATTCGAGGGCCGAGTTGAAAGCACCACGAACGAGAGAGACATCAGGCAAGGAGATCCTGTGAGAAGAGATAAAACGGTCAAAGGAAAGGTAGATCCTTTCTCTGAATGATTCGGTACATTGGAGATCGAGGAAGGAAGCACCTCGAGGCAGTCACGAAGGAAACGATGTTGGTTCTTCAGTCGGGCCGTAGCGATGACAAAATCCTCTTAAACATGAAAACAGGAATCGTCTCAGTGAAGGAGGCAAACAGGAACGAGAGAAGATTTCTTTAAACCGTGGGGTTGATGCTGAATGGTAAAACACTCTTCCGTGTAGATACTAAGGTAGAAAAACCCACAATACAAAAACTAGATTTATTAAAAATGAGACTACAGTTTCGAAATCCAGCTGGATTCCATGTTCAGGTGAGAAGAGGAAAGGGAGAGGAGAGGTATAAAAGAGAGAGAGATCAGGTCGGAGTATTGGGCGGACTATGCGCAGGATGGCTTGCATAAGGGAGAAGGCAGAGGATGTGGGAAGCCAGGAAGCTATCGGCAGGAGAATAACCGTGGTTCAAGTTGAAATTAGCCAGCAACTTTATTAAGGAGGATTCCACCACACACACACAGACACACACACACACACACACACACACACACACACATATATATATATATATATATATATGTATATATGTATATATGTATATATTTTAGTATATATGTGGGTGGGTGCTTCATGCTCGGGGTGCGGTAGGCTAGTTAGTGTTAAGTGCTTTGCATGCCTTCTCGCTTACAGCTGCCACCGCTGGTTAGCCTGGTGCGAAAAGGGAGCAGCTATGCATAAAACTCCCCTACCTGCTCATAGCCTCTCCATCATCAAGACTTCTGCAGTGCCTCCTCATGGCCACCCATGGAAACTAAGTACCTTGCTGTCCTAGGCTGAACTGTGGAGGCTCTTGGAGCAGTAGGAGGCCCTAAAGGTATGGAGTCATGGCCCACCGGCGTGTGGATATGCCCTGGCTTCGTACTAACTCCTGCCCCCGTGCCCCCTGGGGTTATTGGGCGGCTGTGGGGAGGCAGGCCTTGCCAGTCTGCCTCCCCGAGAAAACCGTACTGGCAGCAAAGCATATAGTTGTTGGTGCAGGGGGGAGGGCTAAAGTTCCACCCAGCAGGAACGGCGGGCTGTGAATCCCTCTGGGTTGGTGACCGCTGGGACTCGGGTGGGGAGAGGGGGTTACCCGTCATCCCATCTGGGTCCCAGCGGCTGCCAACCTGGCGTGATGCTTGTGGGGGAAAGCCCCAAGGAGCCCTGCAGGCGGATTATGGGACCTGCAGCCAGCCAACCTCCTCTATATGGGGCGGCGTCACTAGGGGTGGCAGAGGTGGTGCCCACCTGGAGTGACTGTCCGAGGTTAGACCTTAGGCGGGCTGTCAGGGTGGGGGCTTTGAACGTCCGTTCCTTGCGACTGGACGATCGGTTACCACTACTGTCGAGGAAATTGAAGCAGCTGAGAGTTGAGGTGGCTGCTCTCTTGGAAGTGAGAAGACCTGGCAGCAGCATGATTAGTGTGGGTGGCTACACTTATTACTGGTCTGGCCACAGTGATGGCCACCATCTCCAGGGAGTAGCCATAGCCATCTCCAGCAGACTTCAACCCTCGGTAGTAGAGGTCACTCCAGCCGATGAGCGTATTATGGTATTAAGACTGAAGTTTTCACTTGGCTTCATGTACCTATTGCTGTATACGCTCCTACAGATGTATATAAACTTGAGGTGAAAGAGATGTTTTAGGCCAAACATGCATCTGTGGCAGACAGTTGTTCTGGGTGACTTCAATGCTATATCCGGCTGCGATTGAGCTGGCTATGAGATGTCTGTTGGTCCTCATGGCTCAGGAGCTGATGCTGGCAGCGTTAATAGCCTCTTTTTCCGTGACTTTGCTAGGTCCCAGAAATTGAGGATTTCTGGCTCCGGGTAGCAGCGTTGGACTTGGTACAGCGATACAGGGTAGTGTGGCCAAGGAGATAGACCACATCCTCGTTAGCACTCGGTGGAGGATCCTCCAGAACTGCAGGGTGTTTTGAAACGCTGAGTTCTGTGGAACTGATCATAGATTAGTTGTGGCTGCTCTCCGGGTCCAATTTAGAACCCCCGTCGCCCAAATGAACACCCTAGGGTGTTTCTTTAGGACAGATTGAGGGAGGACGAGTGTGCCCGGGGGTTTGCCGCAGCTATCTCTGGTTGTCGCACAGCACTCGAGTGCCTGACAGACCCTATTCTTATGTGGGATACCTTCAAGCGTATATTGCTTGATACAGCTCAGGAATCCATTGGTGAAATCCTAAGAGCAAGACAGAATTCCATCTCGCAGGAGACACTGGAAGCCACAGATGCTTATCGTGTGGCTCGGTTGTCAGGGGATCGCAACTTGCACCGTTCTCTGGTGCGCAAGACTAGGTCACTGTTGAGATCGGATAAGGAACAGTTTATCAGCAATCTTGCAGAGGAAGTCGAAAGCCATTTCTTAGTAAATGACCTTCGTCCTGCCTGCCAAGCCCTGAGAAAGCTGAACTCCAAGCCTTCCTAACAGATGACTGCAGTCCGCTCAGCAAGTGACCAGATAATCTCAGATCCTGATGGGGTGTGTGTGCATTGGGCTGAGTATTTTGAGCAGTTGTATCAGGTTGATCCACCAACAGTTAACATGGATGCAGGTATCAGCGAGGATCCACCCTCCCTGACTGAAGTCAGGGGGGCGATCTCCAAGCTGAAGAGTGGTAAAAGTGGTGTTTGTGGCATCCCAGCTGAATTGTTAAAGGCTGGTGTAGAACCTATGGCAAGGGGCTTGCATGCAGTCCAGTCTGCCTACTGGCAGACTGGTACCATTCCCCCTGACCTGCTGAGGGGTGTGGTCATCCCTCTCTGGAAGGGGAAAGGGGATCGTTGGGACTGCAGCAATCACCAAGGCATTACACTAATCAGTGGACGATCCTACTGAGACGTATCAGAGACCATTTGCTGAAGCACCAAAGGCCGGAACAATCTGGATTCACTCCTGGTAAGTCCACAATAGACTGCATCCTGGTGCTTCAAGTCATTGTAGAGAGCCGTAATGAGTTCGGACATGGGCTGCTCGCAGCCCACATTAACCTCAAGAAGGTGTTTGATACGGTGCATTGCGAATCACTCTGGGAGATCCTGAGGTTAAGAGGAATTCTAACAAGGATTGTTGGATTAATAGCAAACCTGTATACAGGCACTGAAAGTGCTGTAAAGTGTGGTGGGGGCCTGTCGAGCTTCTTCCCTGTTAGTTCAGGCGTGAGGCAAGGCTGTGTTCTTGCACCAACACTTTTCAACACTTGCATGGATTGGATACTGGGTAGAGCTACTGTTCATAGTCACTGTGGACCAACTCTGGGCAATAT
>NC_061828.1:24409235-24416735 GCF_019202785.1 Penaeus chinensis | reverse complement strand
ATTCTCACTATGTGATAAACCATAGTGAGAGTTTTGTTAACCCTGACAACGCCAAGATCCACACCCAGACGATCGAGGGTTTGTGGAAGGACGTCAAGGGTTGGGTGAAGCGTTCTGGCATGCGTCCCCAGTACTTCCGCCAGTACTTTGCCAGATACCTGTTCCTGCGCCACCACAGAAGAACCCGCTTCCACGACTTCTTCATTTTGGTAATTATCAAGCATTTTGTTTTAATAAAAATCAATAGTTTGCGTATTATACATGTAAAATATACTGTATGTAAAATATTGTATATTTCATTTTACCGTAAAATATATATTTTTTTTCAGGCTGGCCGGCTATATCCACCGCAGTCGGAGTGTGGTCGCCACCACCGAACTACAATACCAATCGAGGACGATGATTAGGAGGACTCCGACGATCCAGACGAAGCCAAGCCAGGCCTTTCAGGATACCGCCCACCAGCCCGGGACGCCGAGAGCCAGACCGTCATTTCGTAGTCGGTATTGCAACCCGGTCTTGCACAACCACCATGAAAGTAATGAAGATATTAAATGTTCACAAACGCTGTTGTGTGACGGTAGAAAGGAAATGTGCAATTTGAACCGTGCATTTAATTATAATATAATATCAGCTTGTGAAAGCCATATATGAAAAGTGTTAATCAAGGTAACCGATCCATACACCATTTGGCGTCACGTTGCGATGTCAATAGAAAAACGAATCGTTTGAAATGTGGTTGGTATGAATACTAGAAAATTTCGCCCCATGTTATATGGTTTCGAAGAAGGAAAGTGTTATAAAAACTCGATAGTGTTCGTTAGCGAGTGTTTTCGTAATTATGTTAATACGTTAAAAATAAAAAATCCTTCAGGGATTTAATCATGCAAGTGTATAATGTGGCCGAAAGCATCCGACAAAATATATAGTTAGTACGTTTAATGTTTGAAATCCATTAAACGATATGAAATATATAAAATCCCGTATATTTTTATACCGAAATTTGGGTTTATGTCCCGTAGAGTGGCGCGCCGGTCCGTAGTTTAGTTTAGTCCTTTATTTACCACCCTGGCTAACTGCACAGGCGTGGGCAAGCTGTGGTACATTTAATGCATGGTCATAACATTACATAGTGTTACATTTGAATTTTAGCCTATAACATTGCTATGAGTACTTATATCAGTTTAAGGAAAGGAACAATTGCACAGTCCTTTATCCACTCATCTGCCACGCCGGCATATAGCTTGGGCGTGGGAAAGCATTAATTCATTTTATATTCGGTTATGTGATACTACATTCCAAATTTAGGATACAACATAAGTATATCTTCTAGGGCATCAGATGATATGAAGTAGTTACATAGTTCTCCGTACCTCATGCTAGGTGGCCTGAAAGGCTGTATCACATGGCACTCTGAGATATAATGTACAAGTGTTCTCTTATATTCTTCATTACACAGTTATATATAAACCATAGTTATTATATAAACCATAGATGAAGGAATCTTGCCTAAACCGGTCATAGTGCTTTATGCTACAGCTTTCAGGGCGCTGAGAATTAATCAACTCAGTCAAGTCCTCTCTGAAGGAGAGAGTAGAATGATGATGTAGAAAATCCTAGAAAGAGGTATCCCAAGATCTATGTCCACACTTTGTTTGTCACATGCTGACTTTGCTAGGCGATCAGCATGATCATGCCTAGGGATTCCAACATGCGATGGAATCCACACAAAACGTATATTATGGCCTCGTTCTTTTGCACGATACACGTTTATCCTGATGTCATTTGCAATATTTCCCGCACCTTTGTCTAGAGTGTTCAGAGCCTGGAGAGCACTCTGTGAATCGCAGAAAATGACCCCTGAGCCTTGTTTCAATAGAAATTCGGTGGCCATGAGTATTCCTGCCAACTCGGTTTGCATAGTGCTAGCCCAGTCATGAACCCTCCTACAATCCTGGTGCTGCAAAATATTGTTTTTATATACAACAAAAGCGCATCCTGCTCTGCACCCAGACTGCAAGGATCCGTCAGTGTAGCATTCATATACATTGGAAAGAGTGTCTAGATGCTCATTTATACTTGCAAGTGCATACTGTTTAAGTATAGCAGGGGGGGCACTGTCTTTTTGGGGGCAGTCGTATAATATACACTTAGGTCCGACATTTTCCACGGTGGTACAGAACGTCCATGTAGGGTCTTAGTTATGGGAATGTTCAGCTGAGCTAAGTGTTTACACGTCACTTGTAACCATGAATTTGAGTATGAATCGGTGTTGTTATTCAAAGTTAGCTCTTCTATTCTGTGTTTTAGTTGTCTTTGGAACTCTGTACAATGGAGGGGTTCTCTAATTGATTTGACACTAAATGTGGTATTTATGTATAATATTCTTTCATAAACAGAAGGCAAATTAAGTTCTGTTCTCATATTCACAATCCTTGTTGTTCTAGGGGCACCAAGAATGATCCTCATGGCTTCATTTTGGACACTTTCTAGACTAGTCAACTCTGATTCCTTGAACAATACTAGGTGCAACGCATGGTAATCTATGACCGACCTTATGTATGACAAGTAAAAGATTCTCGCAATATTGACATTAATACCATGGTCTTTGCCGACAAGTGTCTTAAGTGGCTTCAGTCGCTCCCACAGCCTTTTCTTCAGGTTTCTAATGAACTCTGAATCATTAACAATCACCCCAAGGTATTTGTATTGATGGCAGAGATCTAGCTCAACGTCATCTATATGAAACCTTGGCAGAGGGATTGTCTGTGGGTTAAGTGCCTTTGTTTTTTCAGATGAAATTATCAAGCCACACTCAGTAGCCCTTGCAGAAAGTATATCTAGAATCTCTTGCATTCTCTCCACGGATGAGGATTTAATACAAATGTCATCGGCATAGCAAATAATGGAGTCATTGCCTGCAAGTGGTATATCGCCCAGTAATCTATGCATTAGGATATTAAATAGCATGGGACTAAGTACGCCTCCCTGAGGTGTGCCGAGTTCAAATACTTTTGTATGAGTACTTTTAATGCCCCTGAAGAGAACCTGAGCTGATCGATTCGACAGATACATTTGAATCCATGTTAACAGTTTTCCCTGAATACCAAAGCTAGCTAGTTGCTCAAGGATAATTTCCCTGTTTGCAATATCAAAAGCAGATTTAAGATCAAGAAATACGGTTTGCATGCCTGGGTTTGAGTTTGTTAAGTACTCTGCAAAACAGTGCTGACTGCTACGCCCTGGGAGAAATCCATACAGTCTGGAGGATAACTTAGCATTTATGCGATACATGAGCCTGTTCAGAATTATTCTCTCAAGTACTTTGCACAGACAGGAGGTCAAGGAAATGGGTCTGTATTTATCAGTATTGGGTTTGGGTATAGGAATGATTAAGCTTTTAGTCCAGGAGCTTGGGAGGATTCCTTGTGATAGGCTGAGTCTATACAGATGTAAAAGTGGGTTGCCTGGTACCTGAGCAATGTGACGAAGGACGCTGTAAGTAATGCCGTCCTCGCCAGGGGCGGTTGCCTTACCTTTCAGAAGGGCATTGCTTAGTTCCCACTCGGTTATTTCGACAAAGTCGGAGGGGTCAATAGCAGCACATGCTATTGCTATATTGAAATTTCTATCTATTTTCGACTTGTTGAGCTGATTTTTTATCCCTTGTGGAAGTGAGTGTACTTGAGAATTTCCTGCCCACTGCTCTAGCAGCATATTAGCCTGTTCCTGTGGACTGTGGAACTGCGGTGTTGTGAGGGCTTTACCTGTCAGTCTATTAATTTTTCTCCATACGTCAGCTATAGAAGTTTGACTATTGATACTTTGCAGAAATTGTTCCCAGTATTTACTACGAATCTGAGTTTTTAAATCTCTGAATTCCTTGGTGGCTTTCATAAACTGCAGAAGATTATCTGTCGTCTTATTATCTTTATAGCAATTAGCAAGCTCCTGAACCCGTATATATTCCTTTGCCAGAATTGGGTCATTGATCCACCTCGGTGCATGGGAGGTCTGGGGCCTCTTTTTCTTTGAGAGTTTTCTTGAACAGACCCAAGTGTCATAGTAGTCAGTGACAACTTTGATTAGATCCTGAGAAAATTTCTCAACAGCTGTTACTTCATAGGTGTTATACCAGTCATAGACCCGTGCCTTGAAGTGATGCTCCAGGCCCGGTGGGATAATTATTCGGAGCCTAGGTGATCTAGTGGCTGAATTGGTGTCTACAGTATAATCTGTTCGTATTGCAAAGTGGTCACTAACTAACTCTCGCACCAGTGAAGTACAGACATTACCATGAACTAAATTTTTGCCAAATACATAGTCTAATCTGCCACCTCCCAAATGAGTCTCTGCTTCTGTGTCATATACTGTCAGTGATCTACTATTGATAAAATGTTTGAATTCTTCCCCATTACTATTACGTTGGTTGTCTCCAAAGTGTGGATGCCTTGCATTGAAGTCGCCCATACATAACGTGCTTTGGTTGTGAAAATTGGGGAGAGAACTAGCCAGAAATTTGGAGTATCTGGCATATACATTATACAGTGAAAAATAGCCAGTGGCAGTCTGAATTTTTAAATGATGAAATTGAACATCAGTGTTCTCGGATTTTTTAACTAATTTATGTGGCAGTGCTACCTTCACATATGTCAACAATCCAGTCATGGCTGTATTCACATATGAATAGTATCCCTGAATTGCAGGTGCTATTTTCATCTTAGCAGCAGCAGCAAAAGGTTCTTGCACGCAAATAACATCAGTATTATATTTACGGATATAAAACTCTAGGTCATTCAGCCTAGGCTTTATACTACGCATATTCCATGATATAAATTTGATTGTCCGTTTATCCATAAGTGAGTAGTGTTCTATTAGGCAATCTGTACCTCATGCTGTTATATCCTCTAATATTACAAATTATAGATTCACATAAACATATAGCTTTATGATTGTGGATTTCATTACACATGGTAGTCTTAAACATAAAAGTACTTTTAACCATTTCAAACATTTGATCTTAGCTTTGTTCCACTTCTCAGCACAGTCCCTCCGGTTGCTGTGCTAGGTGCACCTGGGGGGCTGGTTGCGTCACTGGACCCGATGTCACAGGTCCGTAGACTTTTAAAGATGGCGGCGACGTCCGTAGAGTTTCATTGGTCGATTTTAAGCGTTTTTTTGTGCTTGTTTTACACATTTCTGTTCTCCATTATTCTTATTTCAGTCTGTTTTACCACGTAATTTCCTTGATCTACTCCCCTGCTATCGGGACTTATCAAATCACATCAAGATTGTCGGCTGGAGAATCCGACGGATATTATCATCAGATTCGTTCTCATCACACGATAACAAATCTGATAAAATGAATATTGTCAGGGAAGACCCGATTGTCATTTTCGTAAAATTTACCGTTTTAGCCGGCCAACTTAGTTTTTTAATTCGCATTCTTAGTCATTTCGTTTACCTTTTATATCTTCGGTGATATTTCACATGATTGTACTAAGTGTTTTATTGTTTTGGCTTTGTTTTAATGGTAAGGGTCCAGTTTCATCCAGCCGTCTTTTATACAGAAAATAATATATGCAAACGATAGAGCAAATAAATCTAAGAAACTTATCTTCCATGTACTCCCGTCGTCTCAATATTTAAAAAATCGCCAACCGATATTATTTCCTGCTTTTTCTAAACAAAACAGTGATGCCGTTCTATTTTGTAACATGTCCTCATCAACTTACATGAAGGACATTTTGTTTCTGCCTAAAAGGATATGACATTACAAGAGTATTACTATGATAATATCGATTATTTACAGTAACCAATATAAATCTTACTCTGCGCAAATCGATGTGTCTGCCCCATATTACGGGCAAGAGGGGCCTGAAGAATAGAGCGGGAAATTTGAAATCCAGTATGTTGGCGTAGCTAGTGCGCGCGAAATACTTTGAAATTAAATAGTACAGCGCATGCGCGTGACAATGTCACATGGTATTACATGAAATATGTTTAACCAATCACATGGCACCATGTGCGTGATAGGTATGTATAGTGGTGAAGTAAAACCATTGTAATAATTCTTTACCAAAATGGAGGACGCAAGGTGCGGGGTGTGCAATCCCAACTGTTATAAAGTCATGTCGGATTATTTGTGCAAAAATGAAGAAGCTATATAATTTTTTAGGGCACACGGTGTTTTGCCAAGGTCGGTGAGTTGCCCACATTGCAATTTACCTTGCAAATATCGTGAATGATCGACACGTGTGGTATTGTGGCCGATGGAAAAAATAGCTAAGACAAAACGGCCCAAAATTTGCGTTTTCTCGACCAGCGATTACACAGGCACGTTCCTGTAGGGGACACATTAGGAACCATTTAAAGTAATTTTGTTTATTAATCATTGGCTTCAGAAGCATTGGGATCATGAAATTGTCATTAAATGCATTGGCATGTCAAAAACAAGTAGCGTAGATTGGAGGAGTTTTTGTTCAGAAGTAACCCAAAATTGGTTACAAAATCAAAATTCTATAGGAGGTGCCGGTATTATCGTTGAGGAAACGCTGCTCGTGCGCCGCAAGTACAACAGAGGGAGGCAACTTAGTCAAGTGTGGCTCTTTGGGGGTATTGAGCGTGAGACTAAAAATAAATTCGTGGTGCCGTTGGTAGGCAGCGATAGGAGACACGATCATACCTCTAATTAAACAATTAATTTTACCAGAAACTGTAATTTGTAGTGATGGGTGGGCTGCCTACCGCAGTTTAAAACAACATGGGTACGAGCACCTTGTAATTGATAATTAAGAGAATTTTGTAGACCTACACTTCCCACATATCCACACACAGAATATCGAAAGGGTCTAGCGGGATATAAAAGAATACATAAAGCGTCCGGGTATGCGGGAAGAATATTTAAACCGATATATATCCCGATACTTATTTATTAAATCCTCACAAACACCCCTCCATACTTTTTTTACTGAGGCGGCATGGCTCTACCCGCCCCATGGTGGGAGAGCGAGAGAATGTCCCCTGCCTCCCCCTATTCCAGTGGAGCAAGATAGCTCTTCTGAAAGTGAATAGTCAGGTAAGAGTAGACAAAACCTGTATCGCCGGTAACCTAAACTATAATTTTACATGATTTACCAGAAGTCAGTATAGTGGAAACCTATATAAATCATATCCGTTTACACAAATATGGATATCTGAAGAAGTTTTAATAAATTCGCGCAATTCACAGCAAAATATAAAGTACGTACTTTGAAAAATGGGCACTTGGTGAATTAGCGGATTACCCTTCACAAACAAGCACAAATGCTAACCAATGAAAACTTCAGAAAATGACGTCACTCCTTTCTGACCAATCATAACTCTTTACTTCGGAAAGTCCTGCCCTTGCCCACAAAAAACGCAGCGATATTAGGATTGTCCAATTTAACTAACGTATGACGAGAACCGGCAAAATGTACATATTTATTGGGCGAAGTATATTTCAAGTAATAGTCAAAA
>NC_061828.1:24399235-24401735 GCF_019202785.1 Penaeus chinensis | reverse complement strand
ATAATATAAATAAATAATATATATTAAATATATAAATATAAAAATATATTATATATAATTATATATAATAATATATATTAAATATATAATATTATATATTATAAATAATATATATTAATATATAATATATAAAAAAAAATATAAATAATAATAATATAATAAATAAAAATAAAAAAAAATATAATATAATATAATAATATAAATTATATATAATAATAATATATATAAAAAAAAAAAAAATAAAAAAAAAAAAAATAAAAAAAAATATATATAAAATAATATAATATAAAAAATATAATATAAAATATATTATTATATAATATATTAATATAATATAAAATATTATATATATAAAAATAATATATATACATAATATATATAATAATATAAAATATATTTATAAAAAAAAATATATATAAATATATAAAATATATAAATATAAAATAATATAAATAAATAAATATATAAATAAATAAATATAAATATATATTAAATAAATAATATATAAATAATATTATATATATAAATAATAAATATATATATATTCACACACATATATATAAATATAAAAAATATAAAAAATATAATATAAAATATATTATATATATAAATATATATAATATTATATATAAATACATATATAAATATAAAATAATATAAATAAATAAAAAAAAATATATAAAAATATATAATAATATAAATAAAATATAAAAATATATAAAATATATAATATATATAAATTTATAATATAATATATAAAAATATAATATATAAAATATATTATATATAAAAATATAATAAATAATTATATATAATAAATTATAATATATATAAAAAAAAAAAATAAAAAAAAATATATAAAAATATATAAAAAATAAAAAAATAAATATATATACATAAATATATAATAAATATATAATTATATAAATATATAAATATATAAATAATATTATATATATAAATAAAAAAATATAATATAATAATAAATATATAAAAATATATATATAAAATTAATATATATAATATTATATATAATTATATAAATAAAATATATAAAAATAATATATATAATATAAAAAAAATAATAAAAAAATATAATATAAAATAAAAAAAAATATATAAAAAATAAAAAAAAAAAAAAAAATAATATATAAAATAATAAATTATAATATAATTAAAAAAATATTAAAAATATATATATTAAAAATAAAAATATAAAAAATAAAAAAATATATTAATAATATGATATATATATAAATAAATAAATATATAATATAATAATATATAAAAAATATAATATAAATATATAATATAAAAATATATAAAAATATTAAAAATATATAATAATATAATATAAATAATTAAAATAATTATATATAATAATATATATAAAATATATAAAAATAAATATATAAATAATAAAATAAAAAAAAATAATATATATATACATAATATATATATAAATTTAATATATAAATATAAAAATATATATATAGATATAAATATATAAAAAATAAAAAAAAAAAATAAATAAAAAAAAAAAAAAAATATAAATAATAATAAATAAATAAATAATATAATAAAAAAAAATATAAATAATAATATATAAATAAATAAATATAATATAATAAATATAATATAAATAAAAATAAAAAAAAATATAATATAATATATAATAATATAATAATAATATAAATAAATATATAAATAATAATATATATAATAATAAAAATATAATAAAATATAAAATAATAATATATATTAAATAAATATATATAATATTATAATATAAAATAATATAAATAAATAAAAATAAAAAAAAATATAAATAATAATATATATAAAATAAATATATTATATATAAATATAAATATATAAAAAAAAAAAAAAATAAAAAAATAATATAAATAAAATAAAAATAATATAAATATATAAAAATAAATATATAATAAAAAAAAATAAAAAAAAAAAAAATAATAAAAATAAATAATAATATAATAATAAAAAAAAATAAAAAAAAAAAAAAATAAAAAAATAAAAAAAAAAAAAAACAAAAAAAAAAAAAATAATATATATAAAAAATATATATAATAATAGATATATATAAATAAAAAAAAATATATAAATAAATAAAATATAAAAATATATAAAATATATAAAAATATATATAAAAAATAAAAAAATAATATATATTAAATAAATAAATAAAAAAAAATATAAATAATAATAATAAATAAAAATAAAAAAAAATATAATATAAATATATAAATATATAAATAAATAAATAAATATAAATATATATTCATATAAAAAAATAATATATATAATATTAAAATATATTATATATAAATAATAATATATAAATAAATAAATAAATATAAATATATAAATATATATAAAATATATAAAAAATAAAAAAATAATATATATTTTATATAAAATATATTAATATATTATATAATTATATATATATATAATATTAAAATATAAAATATATATT
>NC_061828.1:24389235-24391735 GCF_019202785.1 Penaeus chinensis | reverse complement strand
TCCTACCTCTAAGCAATTCATGCAATGTTCCTCTTTCAATCCGACATTTTTCCTTACTTGACTTCTCTTCCCTGACCCCCTAATCTGTCCCCCACCTTTTCAACTGACAGCCTATTCTCCTTTCTCAGATGCATAAATACCCAACTTTTTATCTAGTCACCCTTTATCCTTAACCCTTCCCCATTCTATCATTCCCTATCCCTACCCCCTACTCCATTTACTCCTCCTCTTTCTACCTCTTTTTTTTTACCATACTATACCAATACTCCCATTCTCCTTCCTCAGATGCATAAATACCCTTCTTTTCATCAAATCACTCTTTATCCTTAACCATTTTCTGTTATATCAATCCCTATCCCTACCCCCTATTCAATTTAATCCTCCTCTTTCTACCTCTTTACCATACTATACCCATACCCTTCCACAACAATATTTTACCATAGTGTATATGACCTGATATATAGCACATTTATGTGTTTAAAGCATTAACCATTATTATGACTATAAAGTAATCACTGTGCCGCACACACTATGATTTGATTTTTGATTCACTGAGACAGGCTTTGTTTAATAATTCAACGTTCGTTTACTCAGTAAATCAGTAAATGAAAATAATTTTGTTGCCACTGTCAATCTACGTACACCGTGCTATAGCATATGTTGGCACAGGATTTAAAAAGCGACTATAACATGATTACACAAACACACACACACACACACACACACACACACACACACACACACACACACACAC
Source organism: Penaeus chinensis (assembly GCF_019202785.1). Taxonomy (NCBI): domain Eukaryota; kingdom Metazoa; phylum Arthropoda; class Malacostraca; order Decapoda; family Penaeidae; genus Penaeus; species Penaeus chinensis. The sequence goes on along the minus strand of NC_061828.1, from coordinate 24,390,981 downwards.
ACACACACACACACACACACACACACACACACACATATATATATATTCATATATATCCATATACATATATATGAGAACAAACACATAAAACACAGTAACGTATAAAAAGAGATGAAAAGGAAAATAGCCACAATAAGGAGTTCTTCATCCGACGTTGCAATTAAATATCTTTTTTATTGCGATTGTTTTCATTTTCATGTGTATTCATTATTCATATATGTATATATAGTATATAGTATAAATGTGTATATATATATATATTTATATTTATATATTTATATTTATATATTTATATTTATATATTTATATATATATATTTTATTATTATTATTTTTTTTTTTTATACAGCCATTCATTCCACTGCAGGACATAGGCCTCTCTCAATTCACTATTGAAAGGTTATATGGCAGTGTCACCCTTGCCTGATTGAATGCCCTTCCTAATCAACCGCAGTTATACGCGCTAGGACTTGTGCCAGGGCGGTGACTTCCCTTACGACACCTGCGTTTGGCTTCTCAAGGCGATATGTCGTTTTCTCGGGCTCGAGCCAGTAGTCAGAGCGCAGGCATTTTTACGACCGCCGCGACGGGGAATTGAACTCGGGATCACGAGGGTCGGAGTCAAGTGCTCTAACCCCTGGACCATCGCGGCAGTCATTTATATGTATATATATATTATCATATATAAATGAATATATATATATATATATATATATATATATATATGTATATGTGTGTCTTCTCAGTGTGTGTGTGTGTCTTCTCAGCTTGTTCCTATATTTTCATCTGATTTTTGGCTTTCCCCTTCTACGTGCCCCTGGTATTCCCATATCCATCGCCTCTCTTCCTATGCGATCTTCATCGTCCCTTCTTATCAGATGTCCAAACCATCCTGCATTTTTGTCGATATTTCAACTACCGATCCTCTGATGCACTCGTTCCTAATTCTCTCCAGCCGTGTCACTCCAGACATCCATCCTAGCATCTTCATTTCTGTAACATCTAGTTTCTTCTCTTCTCCTTTCTTGGATGCAGCTGCTTTCAACCCATATGTCATTGCTACCTCTCTGTAGACCTTCCCTTTCAGTTGTGTTGGCTCTCTTCTATCACATATCACACTCTTCCTTCCTCCCTTCGAAACTGAATACGGCGATTTATTTATTTTTTAATTTCTCCCGGTGGTTCTGTCATTGCTCCCAGATATTCAAAACTTGTCACTCTCTTTCACTCCATTTAACTGTATCGTGTCTTGTTGATCTCCTTCTCCATCTCTTGTCAAATAATACGTTTTACTTTTGATTATCTTCATACTTTACTCTCTCGAGTTTGTTTTGTAAAGCTCATTTACTCGTTGTCACTAAAACAACATTATCCACATAGAGGACACGCCATGGTAGTTTTTCTCTAACTGCTCCTGTAAATACATTAAATACTATATTTAAAAAAATTGTGCTTGGTGCCGATCCTTGATGAAGTCCGACATTGACCTGGATGCTCTCCGTATTTGCAACTGTACTCCCCACATTGATTGTAGCATTCCTGTACGATTCCTTGATTATCCTAACATACTACTCGGGGGCACCTCTTTCTCTCAAACTTCTCCACACCTCTTCTCTTAGCACTTTATCATAGGCCTTTTCCAAGTCTATGAATGCCATATGGAGTACCTTTGTTTTTTTACTGCACGGTCTTCATTGAATCTTTATTGCATTCTTTATAAATTCCAAGTGCGTCTACTCCCACCTTT
>NC_061828.1:24376735-24384235 GCF_019202785.1 Penaeus chinensis | reverse complement strand
GGCTTCCTGCGAAACCATATTCATATATATACACATAAAAAGTGAAGACAAGTTTTTTTTGTTTTGTTTTGTTATTCCACACACACACACACACACACATACATACGCAAACACACACACACACACACACACACACACACACACACACACACACATATACATACATATAGATAGATAGATATACATAGATATATATGAATATATACATATATATATGAATATATAAATTAATATGAATATATATATTATATATAAATACATTATATTAATATAAATATATATATGTGTGTGTGTGTGGGGGGGGGGGGGGGTGATATATATGATATATTCTAAATATATCATATACGCATATTTATATCATAAATCACACAAGCATATATGTATATATACACATAATATGTGTATCCATGTGTATGTATGTATATATGTATATATATATATACATATACTTATGTATGTGGATATATATGTACATATATATTTATATACATATACATATACGTACATACATTTACATATACATACATATATAGATACACATATATTTATATAAATGTGTATATGTTTTTGTATGTATATATATACATAAACATATAAACACACATTTCACACGTGTTGCCTTTGCAATATAAGAATCGGAATGTTGGGTAAACAAACAAAAAAGTAAAGTTCTCAAATACTTGAACTATGGAGATACCGTCAACATCTACGTATCAGATGGACTGAACTGGTCGTATATAAAACTGAACAAAGCTTCTAAATGTTATCAATAACCGCAAACGCCTAACAGGCATGATGTAAGAAGGGAAAAAGAAAAAAAAAAACGTGTCATATATATATGTATATATATATACATATTTGATTAATAGCAAGCCTCTATGCTGGTACTAAAAGTGCATAATGTAGGTGGGAACCTGTCTTAATTCCTTCATTTCACCAGCAATTTTAAACTCTTCAACTGGATTATAGGAAGAGCTACAATACAAAATGTGGAAAATACCAAGGTCATCGACCTTGACTTTGCCAAAGATTTGTGTGTATGTATAAATATATATGTATATATATGTAGGTATATGTATACGTATGTATATGTGTATATATACATATATATATTATATACATATATATACATATTCTATAATGTATATATATATATACATATACATATAAATTTAGTGTGGCATGTTGTGGTTTATTACTGGTTCCCCGGTTCATACTGGTCAGGAAGGGTTGTTAAATGTCTATATCAATGTGATATTGCATTAGTCCATATTTTGTATATATATATGTATATGTATGTGTATATATATTACACACACACACACACACACACACACACACACACACACACACACACACACATATATATATATACACACACCTCAGGACATCTGACATTGGTTCCGAATTTCTATACCAATTTTCACCGAGCGCCTAATGGGAGTGTGTAAAACCTCGCTATTATTACTCAGGTATAAGTAGAAAGGTAATGTCTATGGAGGTAGTTAGATCCTAGTTGCACACTCCTTTTAGTTGGTCGTGTGACATACTTGGATTAGTACTGGCTCTCTGGTTTCATTTCCGTAGTGACCTAGGTTCGAATCTTAGTCAGAGTTATGTATCTATATCAATGCGTTATTGCATTATTCCATCTTTCATATATATATATATATATATATATATATATATATATATACATATGTACACATGTACATATGTGTGTGTGTGTGTGTGTGTGTGTGTGTGTGTGTGTGCGTGTGTGTGTGTGCGTGTGCGTACATGTATATATGTATATGCTATATATGTGTGTGTTTATGTATATACATACATATATATATATATATATATATATATATATATATATTTTTTTTACACAATCATTTATTGCACTGCAGGACCTAGACCTATCTCATTTCACTATTTAGAGGTTATATGGCAGTGTCTCCCTTGCCTGATTGGATGCCCTTCCTAATCAACCGCAGTTTCGTCGTGCTAACACTTGTGCCGCGGCGGTGACTTCCCTTACGACACCTGCGTTTGACTTCTCAAGGCGATATGTCGTTTTTCTCGGGGTTGAGATAGCAGTCAGAACGCAGGCATATTTTACGACCGCCGCGACGGGATATTGAACTCGGGACCACGAGGGTCGGAGTCCAGTGCGTGTATATATACGTATACATATATACGTATATGTATATACACATGTTATATGTATGTATATATACATATACATTATATATATATATATATATATATATATATATATATATATATACATACATATATATGCATATGTATGCACACATAAACACACACACATATTTATATATAAATATATTTATATATATATATATACACACACATGCACGCAAACATATAGATACATATGTTTCATATATATATATATATATATATATATATATATATATACATATATACACATATATATACATATATACATATATATATGTTCACACACACACCTATTTGTATTTATTTGTATTTATATATATATATATATATATATGTACACACACACACACACACATAGGCTTATGTGTGTATGTGTGGCAGAGGTTACCACATCTCACTGTATAGCTACCGCCCGCCTCATGCTGGGCAGCCTTCAGGCAGTAAGGTGCTGTCCTGCTACAGCATGACTGCTGCATGGTGCTTAGAGTCATTGACTTCGACAAGCAAGCCGTAAATTGTCGCATCTGGTAATGCAAGGTGGAACATCAGGACCCTGCGTCATGGACTTACTGACGTCCTTCAGCAGATCAGTGTTGCACGCCGTTATAAACAGAGAGCTAGCAAGACTAAACATTGATATTGCTTGCCTCCAGGAGACCCGCCTGACTACATTTGCTTCTGGCAGAGTCTGTCACAAGAAGTTTGACGTTGGTTTTGCTATAAAAAAAAAACTCACTCAATCCAATGAGGCTCCAACACCAACATCATCAGTTAACCTCATCATTGCTTATGGTCCAACACTTCGTTCCACCTAAGAGGTTCAAGGTCGCTTCTATGAATTACTGGATGAAAAAATCTCTAGAATTAGTTGTTCCAAACGGCTACATTTTTAAACAATTTAAATGAGAAAATGGAGAATCTTCAAAATGTCAACTAAAACAATGTTACGACAAAGTGGTCCCAATTATGTGACTCCATCTACACTTCAGCAGTCACAGCGTTCAGCAAAAAAGAACAATGCAATATAGACTGGTACGAAGAACATTGTATAGAAATGCAGTCATTTACTGTAGCCAGGAGGAATGCATTACTAGCTTACAAGTAGAATCCCTGCTCCAGCAGGTTTTTTGTTATGCTCATAACAAGTTCCAACATACTGCTCGTCGATGTCCAAATGACTGCTGGCTGAAACTATGCAGCAAGATCCAAACAGCAGCTATCATCAGAAATGCTAGAGGTATGTATGAAGGCATCAAAATTGCTAGGGCCCTTCAACCACCAAGATAGCACTGCTCAAATCTAAATCAGGCGAAGCCATTACAGATCAGAGCAAACAGATCGATGGGTAGCATACTACCTAGAACTATATGCTACACAAAACATAGTATCTGATGTTACCCTGTACTACTGGTTATGGTAGAATTAGACACCACACCTACAATAGAAGAGCTGAGCAAAGCTTTTGATCTATTGCTCCTGTAGAAAGGCCCCAGGGAAAGACAGTATTCCCCCTGAAGTCCCGATATGTGTTAAACAATCATTACTGAAGCACCTACACGAGCTCCTATGCCTTTACTGGGAAAGCTGTCTCATCCCACATGATGCTAACATCATAACCCTTTATAAGAATAAAGGCAACCGTAGCAATTGTAACAACTATTACAAAGCATAGTTGGCAAGGTGTTCACTCGTGTCATCTTGGTGTTTCATCAGAGTCTTGCAGCCAGAGTATACCCAGAGTCACAGTGTGGTTTCAGAGTTGTCCGTTCGTTATTTACCTTTCATATATCTGATAAGGCATTTGTCCTGGTGACCAGGAGTGGACTTTTCAGCCTCCTTCATAGAATTGGCTGCCCCCTAAACTACTACAACCTCCTTCCACGAGGACACTAAAAGTACAGTTTGCCTCAATGATGCAAACTCTGAGGCCTTCCCATTGAGCAGTGGAGTGAAACAAGTTATGTTCTAGGAATGGCCCTGTATGGCATCTTCTCCTTGCTTTTGAAGTATGCTTTTGATAACTACACTGAAGGAGTTTACTTGCGCACCAGAGCTGATGGAAGGCTATTCAACATTGCCTGTCTACGCTCCAAAATCAAGACAAGAGACGTCCTCATTCATGAGATGTTTGCAGATGATGCAGCACTAATTTACCACTTTGAATCCGGTCTGCAGCAGCTAGTCAACTGTCTCTCCCATGCCTGTAACGAATTTGGCCGAAAATAGTATAGGAAAGTCCATTATCCTGTCACAAGACATTGAATTTGCTTCTGTCATTGTCATTGATAACACTCATCTCGATGGGGTAGGTGATTCTGACTAGCTTGGATTTACCATCTCCAGCACCCTCTCCTTGGACAATGAAGTTGGCAAAAGAATTGCCAAAGCTGCTTCTACCATGGCCAGACTCCAGAGTCCTGAACCCCATATGCACATCATGAGAAAAGACTGAATAGTTTCCATCTCTGTAGCCTATAAAGTGCTATAAAGTTTCAAACTGATTCATTGCCCAACTTTCAATATGCATGGGAAATTTTAATGCTAGACATGATGCATTTACATATAGTCAATGTAATGCAAATGGCGAAGAGTTCAGAGATTTTGTGAATAAGAAATCTGTGAACGTATATGATACAGACAAGGAAACTTTATTCTGCCAAAAAAATGTGGGTCAGACTAGATTATGTAACAGGGATCTTGTGCATAGTAACACTTTGCAATAACGAGATATGATGTTGATAATGATCAAACTGCAAAAACAAATCGGCTTAAGTTTCTATTCCTCCTTACCTTGAGCACCACTGTAAATTATGTATTTATGACTCGTATAACGACTACACAGTGACGTGTTGATAAATTCTCCAAAGACATGATGAAAGTCAAAACAACCTAAGCGAGTTGATGACCCTACATCATTAAGGCAACAAAAGCGAGTTCAGGAGCTTCTCGATATCTACAGGCAGGAACATACCCGTGACAACCTTCAGCAGTTTCTTAAGGCTAACAAAACTCATATCAGAAATGAACACTTTTAACAGTTCCTACAAATTATTAATAATAACACCTCAGTGTCTCAGGTCTGGAAAAAATCGACTTTTAGGCAAACCGAATAATAGTCCTCTTACACAGGCAGATATGCTTTTTTAGTTATTGGACTGGAGCTTCCAAATTGATTGATTGATCATATAAAATTATCTGCCGGATTTACCGCAAATATAATTAGCAGCGAATTCTTTGTTTTATTCAAATGTTAAAATATCTAAACCGTTAAATATCAATAAATCAATCAATAAATGTCTTATAAATAAAAATAAGTACCAATGAATATTATGTTAAAAATCAAAGCATAAATCTTATGCTCTAAATTTATAAAATGATTACATGAATATTATGCATAATTGCATTTTGTTTTAAATAATTGTCTCCCTTGGGAAACTAATTATATCTATGTCACAAACCTCCCCCTATACATTTTTCAGAGTATATGGGGAGACAGTTACATCTTTGGTCTGAGAATCTTGAACATCTTTCCACTGGGACCGTTAATGGCTCTTCACTTTTAGCCATCATCTGCCCATGTGTCAGTCTGGTGTGCCCGGTTCTAGAAATGTTAACACAAGTTCTACTTGTCGGATGTGGATCACCCATTTGTCAAGGTCATCTCTGATTTCTCACAGTTTGTTTCTAGAGGTTTGCCTCCATTGTTCCTTCCATTTATTACGAAGACAACTTCTGATGCTTGGTTTTAAGTTTGTGTGTGGGAGAGTAAAAAGAGTATCACAAGGCTGACCGGTAACTGCCTTGGCCTTCTGATCAGCTCGCTCATTCCCAGTGATAGCAACATGCGCTAGCACCCAACACAAAATTATCTTTTTACGTACTGACATCAGTGCTTGAATCTTGAACCTTCCTCATCACTGGATGTGACGAGTTTAATCTCTTGATTGCCTGGAAGGCATTACGAGAGTCACAATATATTACAATTGAATGGTTCGTAAGATCTAGTAATCCTGACTGCTATAAGGATGACATGTAACTCCTGAGAAAGACTACAAACTGCAGTCTTCCTCCTGCTCACTGCTGCAGATTCCAAATCTGTTTATATTGCCTCTGATCCTTGGTACTCTGATTTCTGCTTCGGATCTCTCCCCTTCCCAATTCAGACCAAATCCAGCTCGACTTGATTAGTCTTAGGGGGGAATTGGAGAGTTCCCACAGCTAGAATCTTGGTGAGATTTAGATTAAGATCTTCCACAAGTCTCCTCATTCTCCTACCATAGGATTGGCTATACTCAAGGGTGTTGAAAACCAATCTAGATGTAGCTCCCGAAATCCTTTTGTAATCTTATGAAGTAAATCAGACTCGGGTACTTCACTCTGGGACCAAATGTGTGTGTGTGTGTGTGTGTGTGTGTGTGTGTGTGTGTGTGTGTGTGTGTGTGTGTGTGTGTGTGTGTGTGTGTGTGTGTGTCTGTGTGTGTATTTATGTATATACATACATATATAGAGAGAGAGGGGGAAAGATAGACTGAGAGGTATAAACACAAATATACACACAAGCACGCGCACACACACACACACACACACACACACACACACACACACACACAGGCGCGCGCGCGCGCGCGCGCGCCACGCATACGCACACATAGAGAGTGAGATAGATATAGATATATATTTTCAAGTTCTAATAAAGAGAAACATACAGTTTTTTTTTTACCTTAAGTCAGCTTTTGATATTGCAAACAGATAAGTTACCCTACAACAATTTGAAAGTTTTGGCATTCGTGGTAAATTATTGAGCTTTCCAACAGATCTACAAGTGTCTTGTTCAGGGGAGTGAGAAGTTCCACTTCACAATCCTTTGAACTTGGGACAGCCCCATGATGTTCAATGTCCTTAAGCACAAGCTGGTGGCAGATACTTCATTTGGGGATGGTGAATCCATTATATGTTATGCTGATGACATATGTGTCAGAACATATGTGATCACAAGAGAGATTGCAAATAAAGCTCGTCGAACTCACAAGTACTAATGTGTTGACTAGTCATCTGCAATGATAAAACAATGGCTCCCAACCCATGCATCATACCCCTTCACATAAGAAACAGGGAGCTTGACCTGTGTCATACGTATGAATATCTCGGGGTGAACGTAAATGATGTAGACCTGTTCGTTTCTCTAAAGAAGAGACTCTGGGAGAGTTCTAATTGGAAAAGGACGTGTTAAGCTCTCTCGGTTGTTTTACGTGGCTGTTATAAGTTCTGTTGTAGACTAACATGCACTACACTTGTTGCAGTGTAAGG
>NC_061828.1:24341656-24344156 GCF_019202785.1 Penaeus chinensis | reverse complement strand
TCTGCTGCCATTGATGGCCCTAACAGATTCTAATTTTCATAAGAGTGATAGAGAGACTCATCTTACTCTGTGCCATACTTAAAATACTTAAATAAGAAATATCCATTCAAGCTATTTCATTACATAATACCATTCTGACAAAATTGTTACATCTGAAGAAATAAAATATTGTACCAAGGCAAGGGTTTAAACAATTAAAGTGTCAATGTTTAGCTTATTAGCTTTAGAAAAGAAAATCTTCAGTCTGTGTATTAAAATTGAGTATCTATTCTTTTTAAAGATCTAATACAATATACTCTTCACCACATCAAAACTTTGTTGTATTATTGGAAAGGCTATAAAAATATATAATACTTTACAGATCCCTTTGTCACTTACAACTCTCATTTAACTTCAGCTAATTTCTATATGGATATATAAATACAGTCTGAGAAAAATGTTTGACACGGAGGGGCCTGACAAACATATTTCTATGTGAACTGATGCATAACTATGAAAAAAATCTCTGGTACATAGAATGTTAAGCCATGGTGCCTGTTGGTAATAGTGGCTTTGTGGCTGTAATGCCTCAATACACAATTAGTCATTTACCTGCCTTTGATAAGGAAGGTTATTCTTGATGAACTCATGTGACTGATAATTTTTTCTCCTCAAGTGACTTGCTTTTGCCCTTTGACTTGTAACTCTGGATGGCCAAGAGAACCTCCACTAAGGAAAATACTGCAACGGAGGTTGCCTCGTACAGTGAAACAAAATGTGCAGCCACCTTAAAATTACTGAGCTGGGACTTATCTGGTATCACTGTTGTGCATTCAAATAGGACATTATAAGCCTGTTGTTGAATATACAAAGTTGAAAAAGGTCTAAGCAAACTTTATCTTTATTATTCTATTTTTCTATTTATGAAATAATGGTTGTGAGAAGGGCACTCACTACTTTCACATCAGTTAGCTGTAGCCCTAATTAAGCCTAAATCATTTTTCCATGCATAACTATTAAGGAAAGGGAAGGGGAAATAATAGTAGACAATAACATCACATATTACTACATGGTAATTCAATCTTTCAAAATATATATGGTGGTGGTGGAAGAATATCATCAGCCTTCTTCCAAAAAGTTCATGGCACCCAAATACATCTAAATAATTTATAACTTGATTATATACATTACATAGATGCTTCATGGTACTCAGTGCATAAATGATAAGCAAAGGGAAAGACAAATATTTTTGCTTGCAGACATTTTATTATATATTTATGTAGTGTTTTTTATTATTATCTTTACAAAATATCCTGGAAGCATTAATCTTTTACTGAGTTGAGCAGTAAGCAGTGTAGCTAAGTGAGGGCATTAACATTCAGTTAGGATATTAAGGCAGGGAATGTTTGTTTCTTCATGTACTTTCTCATGTATTCAATCTTAAATATTAGATTATAAATGGCTTAGACTTTATAACCCTGTTTATTTTACAATAGGGCCTAAATCTTTATACTTCAATGTATTACTGTTACCTGATAAAATGCCAGGTCAATAACTTTAGGGTAGCTGCAAACTTATTTGGCCAGCTGTACAAGAGAATGAATTACTGAGTACAGGATGCAAGCCTGAATTTCAATAGTTTTCCGGCTCAGAAAAAGAAAAAAAAAAACATTGCTCAGGGGTGTCCAGAAAAAGAAACACATCTGCTTTGCCCAGAGACATCTAGAGTGGGAACTCGACACCTGGCAAAGCATATTTAGGTCAGATGAACTGCTGTTTTCTGTGACTAGTGGAAGGAAAGCCCCAACCCTTGCTCTCCCTGTCAATGAAAAGATGAACCAAAATAATTATTTGGAGCTTCTCTATGACTATTTACCCACCTCATTTGAAAAAACTCCTTTCTCCTTGCCACATGATAAAATCATGACTTTGTTATTGTGAAGTTAACTATTCTATAGACTGGCCAGGAAGAAGCCTGGACCTGAAGCTCATAGACAATTTAAGGGTAAATATTACACAGTATCTCTGAGATGCTAACATTACCCCCTAAGATGAAAAGTTTCATATTAGTAATGTAACATTTCTTCAGGTAATAAATAGGTAAATAAATCTTTGGTATTTCTTTCATCTTGCAACTTACAATTTCATGAAGTCTTTATATATATCTATATATATATATCTATATGTATATGTATATGTATATATCTGTATATATTTATATATATATGTATATATATGCATATATGTGTATATGTACATATGTGTATAGATATATGTATATGTATATATATATATATACATATATATCTATATCTATATCTATATCTATACATATATATACATATATATATATATATATATATATATATATATATATATATATATATATATATATATAAGATGGTGAGGAGAATAAGTGTGAGTGTGTGTGTGTGTGTGTGAACATACATATACATATACATATATATACATATATATACATATATATGTATGTATATATATGTACATGCATATATATGTA
>NC_061828.1:24321656-24324156 GCF_019202785.1 Penaeus chinensis | reverse complement strand
TGAATTTTTAATTTCCCTCTGAGATGAAGTCCCTATCACTTCAGCCATTCCTGTGAAATCCACAAACATCGCTGTATTAACCCAAAACCTTCCTAATCCAGGGTCTTTGCCCCCTGACCCTCATCCAATCATTGTATTTCCCTATCACAGCCTATGCCCCTAGAATCCCACCCAATCCTCATTGACCTTCTATCTTTTTTGCTTCACACATGGCTGTGTGAAACTAATAAAATACCCACAAATCTAAGAAAGTGATTGATTCAAATTGAAACTGAGCCTAACAACAAATTTCCGTTATAAGACAAAGGTTCTTCTCTGAAATTGATAACTATTTCAGTAATTTTTTAGTTTCACACAGCCATCCAATCTTCCATTTTTTATTCCTTCTTTCAATTATCCACACTGTAATATGTATCAATCTCGTTATTTTCCATCACAAATGACTTAAATAAAAGTATTGGTAATGTTTATGAAGTGACCTTACCCCTCTGAGATTAAACCCTTTAACTCCTACCATTCCTGGTAAATCCATAGACAAGGACCTCACCCTTAGACATCCATTTGATCACCGTATTTCGCTATTTGGGGCTCTGCTCCTAGAACCCCATCCAATTGTGGAGTTACAGCCTGCACGGCATGTGTTGCGACCTATTTTCTTAGTTTTTGACATTTTTCACCAATGCAGATTTCATGTATTTGTGAGTATTTTCTCTCTGATTATTATAGTGTCATTATATTTTCCTGTAAATGTATACCAAAGTATTACATGTTGCACAACTTTTTTATTATCAACTTGCTAAAGTAATACCACAGAAGAAAAGTGTCTTGTTTTCAGCCATACTGTCCATTAAAGGTAAATTTTACCTTCTGCTGCATGGCTGTGGGACACTAAAACTATACCCTATTTCCTTATACATTCCAAAATACGAGATACCAGTGTTAAATGCTACATGATAATAACATAATTTCACAAAGGCAGGGAGTATGTTTGATAAACCTAGAGGATCTTCAAGAGCAGATCTTCCTGATACCAGCTGTTTTAACAAACTAAATGAGTCAAAATGTGTATCTGGTGAGCTTCAGAATGAGAAACACTTGACTTGTTATATAGAGTATTACCTTATTTAATTGTGAGGAAGTCTGTGTCAGGATTTACAGAAACTGGTCCGGAGATGCGTCATGCACTCGTCAAGGGCGCTTGGCTCAGCTGACTCTGTTTACTCTTCGCCTCTTTGTGGTGACGACATCCGAACACGGGCGCCGCGCCGCGTTTGAATGCGTTGGTCGCGGTCGGTCTCGTGACCGACTTGGTTAGGAATCATTTTCGGTCTCGCTCAGTGACTGTCTCAAACACCTTCACACACACATAGTGTGTGAAATAACTGCACTAAAACTAGTAAAAAGGGCATATATTATTTTACAGATCAGAACTGTGGTGAAGATGAAAATATCTTGCAAAATATAATAATTTATATCACTATATCCCCAGATAATCTTAACTGGGGCCTAAATGATCTTACGCACACCCACGCTGTTATAAGATAATTTTATCACCTCTGTCTCCATGTCCACATTTATTACAAGCAATGATGCCTCGCCTCACACTGGGCAGAAAGCTATCACTTGTCAGGATAATGGAGTGACACGTAGAGTGGCTTACCAGGAGCGTCAATTGGGGGGGAGATATCCCCTAAGGTCTGCCTCAAGGGTCACAACTTTATCTATTTTTATCTTTTTACCAAATTACACCCATATAGGTCGGGTTATAACCTATAGATTCACCTCTCGCTTACCCATCCTTTCCCCCCTCAAGGGAAAGCTGAAATGACGCCCCTGGTTGGTAACAGCAATAACATTTATAAAACTTTCGCTACTGAGCTTCACAACATTCGGGCTAGTAGGCTGGTGACATGTTGGCCTCTCATCCGAAGGTTGCGGGCAGTTGCAACTGTGGCCTGTAGGTTACTGCTGTGGCTGGGCACACTTGCTGTGTGATGGTAATATCTGATCCCCTGCAGGGAGCCTGGATGAGGTGGTGTGCATTGAAGTCCCCCCCTATAATCACTTGGTCTTGTGTTGCAGACCTGGCTGATTTCTAAGCTCATACAGCTTGGCCTGTATTCATTGTACAACTTGAGGTGAATCTCAATTGATTCTTCTTCGTCTCCACAGTGCGGTGCATCGGCTATTGCTTCTCTGACCAGGATGATCAAGCCTCTGGTGCCAGTTGTGCTTGGCAGCATGAAGACATGATAGGCTACCCTGAGAAACGAATAGTCCCTCTGTTAATGTCTCCTGGAGCATGACAATGTCAGTGTTCTTTGGTCGCAATATTGGAGGATGACATTTTTGTATTGTCTTTGTATTCGGATTCAGAGTCAGTTTCTGACATGACGGAGTCTGACAACTCCGTTATGAAGTCCTCGCTGATTGAGGGATCTTCATCTGTTTCAGGGCTATTTGTCAGGCTGTTGGTTGGGCTTTTCTCTTTTAAGGCTTT
>NC_061828.1:24261656-24269156 GCF_019202785.1 Penaeus chinensis | reverse complement strand
GATTTAAATGAGTGGAAACCTCGGACACACACACACACACACACACACACACACACACACACACACACACACACACACACACACACACACACACATACACACACACACATACATACATATACGTGTGTGTGTGTGTGTGTGTGTGTGTCTGTGTGTGTGTGTGTGTGTGTGTGTGTGTGTGTGTGTGTGTGTGTGTGTGTGTGTGTGTGTGTGTGTGTGTGTGTAAATGTATATATAAGTATATATGTATATATATTTATTTATTTACGTATTTATTTACACATCATTATTTATGTTTCAATAGTTCCGTCTGGGAGACGGAACTCTGGCATCTCTGTCGCCTCTTTTTATTTTCAACATTTTGCAATGTGTTTCTTGTGTCCCAAATTATGGTCATCTTTAACTATATTCACTCTTTCTGTATAAGATTTTGAACAGCATAATCCTGTCACTATTTTTTCTTCTTGCATCGAATTAGTAATAGTCTATAGTCTAAAGTTTGTGTAGAAAGTCATTAAACCAAAATGGCAGCCAAATTCCAATGTGGCTGCCATAATCACATTAGAAAATGTTTTTTTTTTTTTTTTTTTTTTTAAGTAATCCAATATTGCAACATGTATATTTGATAATATAATAATTTAAACTCAAAGGTCTATAAAGGGGTAATGGCTAATTCTAAATAGCCTAAAGTGTATATTTTAATGACACTAAACGAATTTATATAGGAAGTTAATCAATGAAATTTCATTATGGCCTCTTCATGTATCATATATACAAATCATGCGTTCTAATGAAATGCTATAAATATTATATAAAACAAGTTTCATAGCAAAACTGCTTGCATTAGTTTTTGTCCTAAACACAGCTGTGGTCACCGTAATAAAAGTCCACATATAAATTGATGATTTAGAATTATCTGTCACGTTAACAGCAAAGCTCATTAACGGCGAATAACTTGTGGGGTTAAAATGTTAAAATATCGAAAACATTAAAAACAAATCTACCAATGTAAAAAAGCTCTTATAAGTCACAACAAAGAATATCATTATATCAAAATCAAAGCATAAATGTTATTCATTAAAGGTATAAAATTATTGCTTAAATATTATGAATAATGAAATTTTGTTAAAATATATGAATAATGAATATTTTGTTAAAATATTATGAATAATGAAATTTTGTTAAAATATATGAATAATGAATATTTTGTTAAAATATTATGAATAATGAAATTTTGTTAAAATATTATGAATAATGAAATTTTGTTAAAATATTATGAATAATGAAATTTTGTTAAAATATTATGAATAATGAAATTTTGTTAAAACATTATGAATAATGAAATTTTGTTAAAATATTATGAATAATGAAATTTTGTTAAAATATTATGAATAATGAAATTTTGTTAAAATATTATGAATAATGAAATTTTAAAAAAATACTATGAATAATGAAATTTTGTTAAAATATTATGAATAATGAAATTTTGTTAAAATATGAATAATGAAATTTTGTTAAAATATTATGAATATTGAAATTTTGTTAAAATATTATGAATAATGAGATTTTGTTAAAATATTAATCACAATCCTCCCCAAATATACTTTTCAGTGTTTATGGTGGAGACAAATAAAAAGTCTTTGGTTTGAGAATGCTGCACATCTTTCCACTACATGAGAGACCGTTATTGGCTCTTGACATACCTCACAACATGCTTCACCTTCAGACACCATCTTGTGTGCCCGATTCTCAGCCTTGTTAACACAACTTCAACTTGTCGGTTTAGATGGACATTGGTCACCGAGCTGCCAAGGTCATCTGTAATCTCTCGCAGTTTGTATCTAGGTGTATGCCTCCATTGCTCCCTCCATTTGTCGTGAAGACCACTGGGTTTCAAGCCGGAGAGGAAAAGAATCACAGGGCTGAGCGGCAGTTGCCTTGGCCTTCTGATCAGCTCGTTCATTCCTCTGGATACCAACATCCACTGGCACCTAACACAGGTATCTCCTTATGTGCTGACATCAGTGCAAGCCAATCTTGATAAGTTTAAGCTTAACATTGCTTGCAAGGCACTACGTGGGTCACAATATATTACAGCAGAATGGTTCCTAAGATCTCTAGTCATTTTGACTGCTGCAAGGATGGCAACTGCAGTCTTCCTCCTGTTCACTGCTACAAAGCCCACACCATTTTCGAACCATCTGTCTACATTGCATCTGATCCTTGACACTTAGAAGTGTGTTGAAGAAATATCTCCCTGATTTCTACTTCGGATCTCCCCCCTTCTCTATTCTGACCAAATCCAGCTAGTTCTCCAAGGGGAGAACTGGGGAGTTCCAACTAGAACCTTAGAGAGATTCAAATTGAGATCTTCCACAAGATTCTTTATTCGGCTGACCTCAAGGGGTTGAAAACCAATCTGAATGTAGTTCCCGGAATCCTTTGTAATCTCGCTTAGCAAATCAAGTTCATGTAATCCCGGTTCTCCACTCTCCACAGATGAAGACCTGGATGCCCCTGCACAGATTCTGAGAACTTTACTATGAACTGAGACCAACTTCATAATTCATCTCTAGCTATAGGTAGAAGAATATAGACAATATGAACATAGCCACTAGATTTATACTCTAGGCTGTGACCTATATCCAGTCCCATGCATCCATTGAATTACTTTTGTACGTAGAAGCTAGACAATATAAGCACCAGTGCTAGCGAAGTAACATACAATCTCAGCATTCAAATAAATATATTTGAAGTGTTATTTAACAGAAAAGACAAAAGCTCAAAAATGCCTTAGAATATACTATAAAGCGATTCAAGGTTTGTATCAAATAATCAAATTATTCCATGAAGTTGTTGAAAGTTTCTATTGGGCTTTATTTGTATTGGGCTCTATTGACTGAATTAGACATTCTTAAGTTTTTGACTTTTCCGTTGAATAACACTTCGAATTATATTTGGATGTAGTCCATCTTCGTAGCTCATAGCTCTTAGAGCAGGTGCCCATATGACGGTTACTTTAGAACTCCTTCTAGTCTTTCTATATCCTTTTCTGACGTGTAAACTCCACACTCTAGTCTAGGTCTTAAGGTGGCTGAAATGACTTCTTTGCCATAGCTTCGTCCACAGACATGAATGCCCTCTTCATGTTGGCAATTAGCCCTGGCATATAAGGACGTTTTCAATTATAAGATCATTTGGGCTTAAGTTTTTGTTTATCAGTATTCCTAGGTCTTTTTTCCTATCTGTCGTGTTTAATACTGCGTCTCCTAAATTGTATTGGTATGGGGGACGTTTTACTCTCTCAGAACCTGACTACATGGCTTTTATCGGTGTTGACTTCCATTTTCAATGTAAAACTCCACATGAATAATTTGGCAGTGTCCCTTTTATTGTATTTTTGAATATGTATTTATATGTATATTTACACACACACACACACACACACACACACACACACACACACACACACACACAAACACATATATATACACATATATATATTTGTGTGTGTGTGTGTGTGTGTGTGTGTGTGTGTGTGTGTGTGTGTGTGTGTGTGTGTGTGTGTGTCTGTGTGTGTGTGTGTCTGTCTATGTATGTATATATGTAAATAGATACATTCACACACACACACATATACACACATACATACACACACACACACACACACACACACACACATATATATATATATATATACAACACACACATACATATATACATACATACATACATACATACATACATACATACATACATACATACATACATACATACATACATACATACACACACATATGTGTATATATATATAAATATGTGTGTGTGTGTATGTATGTATGTATGTATGTATGCATGTATGTATTTGCGTATGAATATAACGTATGAATTTAACGTAATAATGTCACATACGTTGCCTTAACCACGTCCCTCCGTAGCCGTAGGCCGTCCGCCGCGAAGGGTTATCTTGACTTGGTAGCTACAATTTGCATCCAAACAAAGAATTTTGCTTAAGCGCATGCCATTAGTCCGCTGTGCCATAGGCATAGTGCAATGCCATCAGGGTCTACACCCCGCGGCTCAGTGAAAGTGAACTGATAGCGTTACCTTAAGACAAAGAAAGCTGCGGAAGGCAACGCAGTGCTATTAAAAAAAAGGGGTAAAAAATGGTCGGCGCGTCAAGATGCAAGTCGTGATGGCTGACGTAACGCGCACAAAGGCTGGCAGCCACACACGCCCTGAACCTTCTTTCATGTTTACACTTGTGATAAGAGGACTTGAGGAGCTTAACTCTCAGGAGAGCCGGCTGACGGTTGCCAGGGAAGGACGGGAACGCCAGGCGAGGAGAGGGGAGGGCGAATGAAGGAGGCAAGGGGGTGAGGGGAAAGAGGCAAAGGTAGTGGAGACAGGGAGGCAAGGCGTGTGCAGGAAAGAGGTGAGAGGAGTCGGAAGGAGGCGGCAGGAAGAGTGGAAGGATTTTTTTATCGCTATTATCATTATTATAATAATGGTAATAACACTGATAATAATAATAAAAATAATAATAATAATACAAATAATAATAACAAAATTGACAATAACGATAACAGTAAAACAACAAGAAAACTTTCAAAAACAGACATAATAGTAATAAAAGTCATAAGATAATGAACCATAATAACAATTACAATTATAATGATAATAGGGATAAAAATAATGGTGATAATTATAATAATAACGATAATAACGATATTAAGAATATAAGTATTGATAGCGATAATAACACTGATGATGAGGATGATAATGATAATAATGATATTGATAATGAAATTAATAATGGGAATGATGATGATAATAACAACAATACCAATGATATTAATAATAAAATAATAATAATGAAAATAATATTGATAACGATAATAATAACGATAATGATGAAAATGATAACAATACTATTAATAACAAGAATAAAGAAAGATAATAATAATGATAATGGAATTCATAATGATTATGATAAGGATGAGAATGATAACAAAAAATAATATTGATAATAAATGATTAAAATAGTTTCAATAATAATGACCCTGATGATAATAATAACAATGATAATAATGATAATAATAATGATAATAATGAGAAGAATGATGACGATAATAATAAATATTAATAACAACAATAATAATGATATAAATAATGATGTCATGATTGTAACATTAATTACAATAATAATGACAATAGCAACAATAATAAGGATAATAATAAAAATGATAACAACAACAACAATAATGATGATGATGATGATAAGTATAACAATTGTAACGACAATTATAATGATAATGATAGTAATGACGACGATAATAATAACAATAATAATATTAACTATGACAACTACTAATTATAACACCGATAATGATAACCACCACCATCATCGTCATTATGATCACCATTATAATTATTGGCATTAATATTAGTTTTATCACAGTCATCATTATCGTTTCTACCACTATTGTTATCATTATCATCATCATATTAATAAGCATTATCACTTCCATCATTATCATTATCCTATTATTATCATATTTGTTATTATCATTATCAATATAAGTAATCTTATCGTTGTCATCATTCTTATTCTCATTCTTATTATCATTATAATTACCATTCTCACTATTATTATTGTCATTATTATCATCATCATCATCAGCAGCAGCATCAACATTATTATTACTACTATTTTCTTTATTATCAGCATGATTAATATTATTATTACTATTATTGTCATTATCATTATCGTAATTAGCATTATCATATTTGTTATTATCATCTCTGTTAATAACAATGATACCATTATTCTTATGAATTTCATATTATTATGATTATCTTTATCACTGTTATGATTATTATTATGAATATTATCATCATGTCATTATTTCTATTGTTATTATTATTATTATTATCATCATTGTTATCGTTGTTATTATTATCATTGTCATTATCTTTAATATTGTTATCATCTTTTTTGTAATCAATATTATTATTATTATTATCTTTCTTATTTTGTTACTATGACTATTATTACTGGTATCAATACTAGTTATTATCATTATCATGAATAGCATTATCACTGAAATTATCAATATTATCACTATTATCATTAATGTTATCATGATCATCATTAGTGCTATTATTATTTTTAGAAATAATGATAGTAATTATTATTATCAATATTGTTATTCCCTTTATTGTTATTATCATTATCATTATTATTAATGTTATTATTATTATCATTATTATTATTAACATTAATTTTGTTATCATTATTACTGCAACTACTGGTACTGCTACTACCGGTATTGTCATTATTATCATTATTTTTTTATCATTGTTGTTATTACCCTGATTATTGTAATGATAATCATTATTATCATCATCTTTCTGTTATTATCATTACTATCATTACTGTGTCATTATCATTACTATTAATATCGTTGTTATTTTGTCAT
Source organism: Penaeus chinensis (assembly GCF_019202785.1). Lineage (NCBI taxonomy): Eukaryota > Metazoa > Arthropoda > Malacostraca > Decapoda > Penaeidae > Penaeus > Penaeus chinensis. The sequence goes on along the minus strand of NC_061828.1, from coordinate 24,262,674 downwards.
TATCAACATTGGTAATGTCGTTGTCATTATTTTATTATTATTTATGTCATATTATTGCTTTCATTGCAATAAATATAATTATCATTAACATCATTGTTAATAATATAATCATTATTCATGTTACTGTTCTGAGGTTTCCGACCCTCCCCCCCCCCCTCCTGAACCTTGACCTCTTGCCTCCCCACCTTTGCTTTATTTCCACAAAAAAAGAAAAAAAAACTGTCTTACGACACTGTAGTGTCAGTAATCCTCGCTCGCTCTTTCCGGCCTTGTTGCGACACCTACGCTGACAGTGTTATTACGCTGTTGCCAAAAGTGCGCCTCCACCTCCATTCCTCGCGTAGTGAAAAATTATAAAAAAGAAAAAAAAAAGAAAAAGGGAGAAATCGCAAGTTAACCTTGATTATCACAAGATGCTGTTCGATGCCTCGATCACTGAGAGCTTCAGAGAAGTTGGGGGAAATGAAGAGAATATTTTTTTTTTTTTTATAAATGCTTTGCCCCTTTTTATGTAAACTTATTATTATATTGCTTTTTAAAATTTTATTTTCATTTTCTTTTACATTCGCAAATAAGAGTTCCTTTTGAAACAAACAATCCTACTTTTATCACATTTATTACATAGCTTTACTATTTCTCAATTCTTTTTATTGCTAATCTTTCTATGAGCAAGTATTATAAAGTAAAATGCCGGGAATTAAACAGGGGAGAAGATGGCGCCCTCTATTGAGAAGAATGAACCTTAATCTTTCTTGACCTGACATTCACCTCATTTGTGTATGCTGGCTTGTTGGGGTTGTTTAAGTGATGCCCGGAAAGGCCAGGTCAAGCCAGAAGCATTTTTAAGCCGTGCGACCCGGCATTTGGATTAGAGAGATGGTTCTTCTTTGATTTCTTTGATTATTGTGTATTGGTCGTAATGATATGAGTAAGGCGGTCACACGGAATCTTTGATTCTATTCCTTATTTCCTAATAAGGCGATGTGTTCCTTTGAGGATTTTAATAAGTGTTTTTTAA
>NC_061828.1:24241656-24249156 GCF_019202785.1 Penaeus chinensis | reverse complement strand
TATATATATATATGCCTGATCGTTGCTTATCTCCTTATAAGTTTACAGTTCTTTCTTTGAATATATATATATATATATATATATACATATATGTATATATGTATACCTGTATATATATATATATATATATATATATATATATATATATATCTATACACACACACACACACACACAGACACACACACACACATATATATGTATGTATATATACACACATATATGTGTATATATACACATGTATATGTATATATATAATATACATGTATATGTATATATATAATATACATATATATGTATATACATATTTTTATACATATATATGTATATACATATATCTATACATATATATACACACATATATGTGTATATATACACATGTATATATATAATATACACATGTATATATATAATATACATGTATATGTATATATATAATATACATATATATGTATATACATATATTTATACATATATATGTATATACATATATCTATACATATATATACACACATATATATGCATACATATATATATATATATATATATGTATATATATATGTATATATATATGTATATATATATATGTGTGTGTGTGTGTGTGTGTGTGTGTGTGTGTGTGTGTGTGTGTGTGTGTGTGTGTGTGTGTGTGTGTGTGTCTTTAGGAGAAGAGTCTCCTCACCTGCTCGTCCTCAGCCTGCCCTACAATGAGGAGATCACCCTCTCGACTACTGGCTGATCTTTCGCCTGGTGAACACTCTCCGTCGCAACACCAGTCCTCCCTCTACCTCGAAGGCGGGCGCCAGTCTCACTAAACGTCTGTCTCAACGTAAGTACGCAGTATGAGGGGACACAACAACCACGCCCTCTTCTGCCACCAGTGGGACACAGGCCATCAGATGGACTGGTCAGCGGCACGAATTACCTTTCTTTCCGCTGATGTCCACGCCCGCAGACTGGTGGAATCCTCCTTAATAAAACTGCTGCCTAATTTAAACCTAAACAGCGGCTGTTCTCCTGTCGACAGTCTCTTGGCTTCCCACATCCTCCGCCTTCTCCCTTATGCTGGCCACCCTGCGCATAGTCCGCCCGATTCTCCGACCTAATCTGACCTCCCTTCGCTTCCGTTCGTCTGTCTTCACCTGCCCCGTGTTTCCACGTTGCCTCTCCTCTCTCTCTTTTATACCCCATATTCTCCCTTTCCTCTTCAGACCTGAGGATGGAATCCAGGTGGATTTCGAAACTGTAGTCTCACTTTCATTATATCTAGTTTTTGCATAGTGGGTTTTCCCCTGGCAGCAGGGATCATGAAATATCTTGACAAGAGTATTTGGTGATGCCGGTACCTGTGCAGAAGGACCAACCAACACGTATTCACGGCCCTGACACTGCCAGTTTTACTATACTGTAGTGAAGTCTGGACTCTCTCTTCTGCCTTGGAATCTCGTCGTGATGCCTTTTGTAACAACAAACATTTTTGTGCCGGATCATGGGATACAGTTGGCAGGGCAATGTGTCCAACCAACGGTTGCACTGTGAGACTGGTACAGGACCTGTTACTTGCACAATCCGCAATCGCCAACTCAGGCTACATGGCTCGTTTCCTACAGGATGACCCTGCCCACCAGGTTGTCTCTGTTCGAGACAACCCTGGGTGGAGGAGGCCTGTGGGATGACATAGGAAGTCGAGTCTTGGGCTTCTGCTTGGCGGCTCGCCATGAAGGGCCCTCGCAGGTGGAACGAAGGGTGGATGCAGCTATGCGCCCCCGCTGGCATTAGCTCCCAATGATGATGATGATATGCATCTATTTACCTATTTGTGTATCTATCTATATATTAATATATATATATATATATATATATATATATATATATATATGTGTGTGTGTGTGTGTGTGTGTGTGTGTAATTTATACATACATACATATATATATACATATATACACACACATATATATATATATATATATATATATATATATATATATATATATATATATATATATCTGGGGCAGCGTACATATATGTATGAACACAATCACTGCTTTTATGACATCATGAATAACAAGAAACTCAGTAGCAAGGAATAACGATGAATATAACTCGAAGATAATGATAACGATAGACAGAAACAAGGCTTACTTACTTGACCATATAGAGAATGGTATTATCTTGATAGAGCCAGATGTAGTGATTAGGGATAGTCATTTCCTGGAAGGTCACTTGCTTCGCATTCTTGAAGAAAGAATCCGGCCGCCAAATATCCTGAGGAGAGAAATGAGCCCTCGGTCACTTCGGAGGCTCCTTCGGTCGAAATGGCCAAGAGCTAGATTGGGCAACACCGAGTACATGCAGGTTGTCCATCCTCCAGGCGTGATGTCATGGACTCAAACAATGTCCCCCCCGGGTAATCGAATGGGCCGGGGTCGGGAACAGTAAAACAAAGATATATATATGTAAGTATGTATATGTATGTGTATGTATGTATGTATATGTATATGTGTATATATATGTTTGTGTGTGTGTATGTGTATATATAATAGTAATAATAACAATAGTAATGTTAATAATGACTGTAATAATAATAATAATGACAAAAGCAACACTAAAGAAAATAAAAAAGATAAGAAGATTAATGATAATAACAACAACAACAACAATAATAATAATAATAATAATTTTCATTATGATAATAATAATAATAATAATTATTATTATTATTATAATAATGATAAAAGATAATTGAATAATAATAATGATCACAATAACAATAACAATGATAATAAAAAATATAATGATAGTGATGATAATGGTAATAGTAAAATAATAATAATAATAACAACAACAACAACAACAACAATAATAATACTTCTACTACTACTAAATAAAATTATAATGATAAAGATAATAACAATAATGATACTACTACTAATCATACTACTACTACTACTACTACTAATAATAATAATGATAATAATAATAATAGTATTAATAATAATAACAATAACAATAATGATGATAATATTAATAATAATAATAATAATAATAATAATAATAATAATAATAATAATAATGATCATAGTAATAATAATAATAATTATATTGATGATAATAAAGATGATGATAATGATAAAAATGATAATGACAATGGTAATTATAATAGTATGATCATTCTGAAAATGATTATAGTAGTAATTTTAATACTAATAATGAGAGTAACAATGATAAAAAATAATAAGATAATGGTAATAACCATGACAGTAATGACAATTATTATAATAGTGATGAAAAAATATTAATAATAATAATAATGATGATAATAATAATAATAATAATGATGACAATGATAATGATAATGATAATGATAATGATAAAGATAAAGATAATGATAATAATAATGATAATGATAATGATAATGATAATGATAATGAAAATGATGATGATGATGATGATAATAATAATTATAATAATGATAATAAAAATGACAATATTAATGATAATGATAATAATAATAATATTAATAATGATAATAATAATGATAATAGTAATAATGAAAAAAATAAGGATAATGATAATAATAATATTAATGTTAATAATTAGAAAATTAATTATAACAATAACAATAATACGGATAAAATATAATAATAAAAAATATTAATCACAAGAAATAATAATTGTAATACTAATAATGATAAAAACAATATTGAGGATGATGATAATAATAATAATAATAATAATAGCATTACTATGATGGTTATAGAAATGGTAATGTTATTCATACTAATAATAGTAAGAAAAAATAATAACGATAATGACAATGATAACCATCTCATCATCATCATCAGGGAGTAACGCCGACGGGGGTGCATGGCCTCAGCAAACCTTTCGCTTCCAGCCACGAGAGTCCCTCATGGCGAGTCCCCAGGTAGGCCCTCGGCCCATCTCTAACTCCCCGCGATAGGACTGGTCCAGCTGCCCAAGCCATGACCTCCTAGGTCGTCCCATGGGCCTCCTCCACCCAGGTTTATTTCGCAAAAAGACAACCTGATGGACACGGTCATCCACAGCTAGGTGCCCATATAGCCTGAGTTGGCGGATTATGCAAGTAACAGTCTCAAGGTGTAGCCGCCGGTTGGACACCTGGTCCAGCTAACTGTACCCCATGATCTGGCATAGGGACTTGTTTCAAAAGACGAGACTCTAGATAGCATCCAGGTTCCGCTTCCATAAAGCAAAACTGGCAGTATCAAGGCCTTGAAGACACGTAGCTTGGTCTTTCTGCATAGGTATCGACATCTACAAATGCTCTTGTTGATCGAGTTCACGGCTCCTGCTGCCAGACCAATCGTCTACTGACTCCTTGTTTGACAGCCCAGACGTGGACTACACTACCAAAGTATGTAAAGCTCTCTGTGACTTAAATGCCCTCACTGCAAGCATGTATCTTCTGAACGGGTTACCCAAATAGGACCAAAAATCCTGGATCTTAGTTTTGGTCCAGGAGACCTCTAGGCCAAAGGTCTTCGCCGCATTGCTATATGCATCAAGAGCTGTTTTCAGTGATTCCAGAGACTCAGGTAGGATAGCAAAAGCAACAATGTCAGCAAAGTCGAGGTCTTTGACCTTGATATTGATCAGTGTTGCTCCACACTGACTTTAGATAGTTGCTCTCCCCGTTATCCAGTGCATGCAAATGTTGAAAAATGTTGATGCAAGCACACAGCCTTGCCTCATCTCTGAGTTAATAGGGAAGAATATTGACAGACCACCACCACACTTTACAGCACTTTCAGTACCAGTATATAGGTTTGCTATTAAGCCAATCATCCATGCAGGAATTCCCCCAAGTCTCAGGATCTCCTGTAGAGATTTGTGCTGCACCGAATCAAACTCCTTCTTGAGGTGGATGTTGGTTGCAAGCAACCCACGACTGAATTCACGACGGCATTCCACACTGACTCGGAGCGCTAGGATATGGTCTATTGTGAACTTGCCAGAAGTGAATCCAGACTGTTCCGGTCTCTTGTGCCTTGCTTGGTATACTGCGCAGTGTGATACCACGGTAGTTGCTACAATCCCACCGATCCCCTTTCCCCTTCTAGAGTGGGATGACCACACTCCTCAACTGTCACGGGGAATGGAACTAGACTACCAGATGGTAGTCAAGACCGTATACAAGCCTTGTGCCATGAGTTCATCCCCTAGTCTTTAGCAGTTCAGCAGGGATATCACATATGCCTGCAGCTTTCCCACCCTCTAGCTTAGAGAATGCCTCCCTAACCTCAGTTAGGGTAGGAGGCTCTTCGCTGATGGGTGCGTCTAGGACAGGTATTGTGATATCACTTGAATCCAGACTAACTGCTGGAGGGTCTACTTGGTACAGCTGCTCAAAATACTCAGCCCAACATAATCTGAGATGGTCTGTCCATCCACTGAGCAGACTGCAGTCATCTGCAAGGAGGGCTTGGAGTTCAGTTTTCTCAGGGCTTGGTAGGGAAGGCGAAGGTCATTTGCCAAGAAACCACCTCAGCAAGGTTCTTGATGAACTTTCCTTGTCCCTTCTCAGTAGTGCCTGGGACCTGCGCACCAAGGGACGCCGCAAGTCCTGATTGCCATTCAGCTGAGCCATGCAATACGCTTCTGAGGCCTCCAATGTCTCCAGTGAGAAGAAATTCTGCCCTGCCCTCGGAACACAGGGCTACTGGGCTCGTAAAGTTTTCGATTTCTGCGAACCGATCGGAGACTGCCATAGCGAACCTACGGGAGGAGTTGGAAGTAGGGTAGCTACAAACACCGTATGGTCAGTGCCACAGAACTGGGCATCCCGGTAAACCCAGCATTTCTGGAGGATCCTCCAGCATGTGCTAACAAGAATAAGGTCGATCTCCTTGAGAACCCGTGTCGCTATACTATGTCCAGTGATGATGATATCTATTATAATAATGAAAATGATAATAATAATCATAGTAGCAATAATGGTTATAGAAATGGTAATGATATGTATACTAATAATGGTAAAAAAATAACAATGATATGAGAATGAATATATCAGGAATAGTAATGAAAAATTATAATAATAATAATAATAAAAATAACAACAACAACAACAACAATAATGATAACAATGATAATGATTATTATGATAATAATGATAATAATGATAATAATGGTGATGAGAGGATGATTATGATGATGATGGTAACAAGAATCACAGTAATAACGGTAATTTTAATACTATTCTACTATCACTGCTAACAATTATATTATCATTGTTGTTATTAATATTATTATCATTATTGTTATTATTAATTATAATAACAATAATGATGTTAATAAAAAATCATAATTATAATAATAGTAATATAGATAATTATGAAATAGGTAATCATGATATTCAACGATAACTATAATGATAATGATAATAATAGTAATAATGATAATAATGATAACAAGAATAGTAAGAAAGATAGTAATAATATCAATGATCATAATAGTAATATTAATGGTAATGATAATAATAAAATAATAATAATAATAATAATAATAACAATTATAATGATAATAACAATAATAATATTGATAATAATTATAATAATAATAATAACAATTATAATAGTAATAATAATAATAATAATAATAATAATAATAAAATGATAATATTAATGATAATAATGATAAAGATCATAATTAGTATTGTAATGATATTAATGATAATGACAAAAATGATAATGATGTTAATGATAATGCTAATAGCAATACTACTAATTATAACAGTAATAATGATAGTAATAATCATAATAATGATAAGGATAGAAATAATGATAATAGCAACAACAGTTATAACAATTAATGTAAAAAATACAGTAACAATGAAAAGAACAGTAATCATAATGATACAAAATTTACTATTAATATTAATACTGACATTAGTCATAATACTGATAATTATAATCACAATAATAGTAATGATAATATTAATAATGATAATAATAATGGTGATAATAATAATGAAAAGGATAATGGGAGTGATAGTAATTGGAACAATAATAATAATGGTGATAACAATATTGATGATGATGACAGTAATAATGATAATAATGATAATACTACCACTACTACTACTAATAATAATGACAATGATAATAATAATAATAATAATAATAATAATAATAATAATAACAATAATAACAATGATAATAATTATAATAAAAACAATGATAATGATAATGATAATGATAATAATAGTAATAATAATGATGATGATGATGATGATGATAATAATAATAATAATAATAATAATAATAATAATAATAATAATAACAAAACAACAATGATAATAATAATGATAGTGATGATAATAATGATAGTATTAATAACAATAATAGTGTTGATAATAATGATAATTATATTAGTAATAATAATGATAACAATAATAGTAACAATAATAATAACAATAATAATAAATTATAATAAAAACAATGATAATAATAACAATAATAATA
>NC_061828.1:24214156-24216656 GCF_019202785.1 Penaeus chinensis | reverse complement strand
ATATGTAAGGCTGAATTTATCATTTTATTGATTAATTAACTAAAAGATCTTTCACCAAGATTACGCAGAAGGTTACAGACGAAGAGGACGAAGATAAGTGATTTGATATTGGTGAAATGAAAGGAACATTATTAAGGGCGGATTAATTTTTCTCTCGGTTGCTATACATTTATGGGATTGTACACCATCGTCGGAAAGTGTTCTCCCCTTTATGTGGTGTTCCTTCTCCTGAATATTATTACCATTCTTTTTGTTAATATGTTAATGATAATACTAACAATAGTAATAATAACTACAATAATTATAGTAATTATTATAATAATCATTTCCATGATGATGATTATCATTATTACTGTTTCGACTGTTGTTATTGATGATATAATCTTTGGTGTTACTGTTATCACCATTCGCATTATTATTATTAGTAGTAGTAGTAGTTGTAGTAGTCGTAGTAGTATGATTAGTATTAACATTATTATCATTATCATTACTATTATTATCATTATCATCATTATTATCATTATCATTACTATTATTATAATTATCATCATTATTATCATCATTTCTATCACTATCATCATTGCTATTATTGTATAACTATAATTATCATTATCACTATTATCATCATCATCATTGTTATTAATAATATCGCTATTGTTATTATCATCATAATTATTGTAATCATTATTATTATTGTTACTATTATTATTATTATTATTATTATTGTTGTTGTTGTTGTTGTTGTTTTTATTGTTGTTGTTATTATAATCATCATTATTATCATTATTATTGTTATTATTATTCCCATTATAGTTATTAGTATTATTATGATGATGATGATGGTTATTACTATTGTTATTATCATTATTATTATTATTATTATTATTATTATCATTACTATCATTATTATTATCATTATTATTATAATAATAATAATTATTATTATTAATATTATTATTATTATTATTATTATAATGATGATAATAGTGATGATAGTAATAATGATAATTATTATCATCATTATTGTTATTATTATTATTATTATTATTATTATTATTATTATTATTATCATTATTATCATTATTATCATTATATGAATTATTGTTATCATTATTATATTACTGTAGTCATATCTATTATCATTATTATATTACTGTATTCGTATCTATTATCATTATTACTATTTTCATAATTATTATTATTATTATTTTCATTATCATTAATATCATCATTATTGTTATTATTATTATTATTATTATTATTACTATTATTATTATTATTATCGTCATCATCATTATTATTGTTATTATTACTATCATTGTTGTTGATTTTATTATTCTTGTTGTTGTTATTATTATTTTTATTATTACTATAATTATTATTATTATTATTATTATTATTATTATTATTATTATTACTATTATTATCAGTATTAAAACTATTATTATTGTCATTATTATAGTTATTATTATTATTATTATCATTATTATTGTTATTATGATTATTCCTGTTATTATTATTATCAGTATTAAAACTACTATTATTGTTATTGTTATTATTATTATTATTATTATTATTATTATTATTATTATTATTATTATTATCATTATCATTTTTACTGTTATCATTATATGAATATAAATTATAATAATGATGATATAATGACAATAATGATAATTATTACTATAGTTATTATTATTATATTATCATTATTATTAATATTATTATTATCCTTATGATTATAGTTATTATCTTTATTACTAGTATCATTGTTATTATTATTATTACAATTATCATTATCATTATTATCATTATTATTATTATTATTATTATTATTATTATTATTATTATCCTATTATCGTTATGATTATATTATTTATCATTATTATCATTACTGTCATTAACATCATTGTTGTTACTGTTATTATTATTATTATTATTATTATTATTATTATCATCATTAAAACTATAATCATCATTATCATTATTATTATAATTATCGCTTTTGTTATTTTTATTATAATTATTGTTACTTTTAATGTTATTAGTATCATGTTATTTTGGTCACCTTTGGTCTCAATATTATGATCATTATTACCATCAACGTCATCGTCATCATAATCATTATCATTTTACTAGGGAGAAGGGTATTTTTTCCGCATTTCTTGGTTGATCAGTTCGCGAGCAGGCTACTCGAGAAGCTACGGGCGGATTGTGAGCAAGACTAGTGGTTTGGATCTGCGGCCGAACCGAAGATGAAATAAGCGCGTCGTTGCCATGCACCTTCGGGAAAGGATGTGTGAAGAAATCCATTTCCTTATAAGATTTGGTAACAGAGTTGACTTTACTTAGTGCTTTCTAGTTATTATTATCACTATCATCATCCTCGTTATGATCATGAGAATGATTATTATTCATGTTACGATGATGATTACTATTATCATGATGATGATAATAATAATAATAATTACCCCAATTATTGTTATTGTTATTATTATTA